>NC_053403.1:18405447-18597947 GCF_016859285.1 Xiphias gladius | reverse complement strand
GTATGGAACAATAAGCTTTTGCACTTGTTGTTGTGACCTTAAACAAGAAGAAATACGCAGTGGAGAATGTGTTTGTATTTTTATTTCTAAAATTATTCTATTAGCTACAAAAGTTCTTCAGAGCATTTCAGACCAAGTTTTTAGACAGCCACTGTAAATAGCCATTGTTATCCATTAATTTCAGCATGGTCTAAAAATGACCTAGTGACTGTTGCAAGCAGGGTTGACTATCAACCTCAAGCCTTTTTTGGTACTGACTGAAATGTGTCTTGCAAAAAACTGTGAAAAAAGGACTCCCAAACAGGTCAGTAATAACAAAAATGCAGGGGAGCTGTCGAATGCAGACAAATGAGAAAAATGTAATATGATAAATAAATAAATACAAATATAAAAACTGAATGGCATGGAAAATACCTAGACTGAAAATTACTCTGGATTGCAACTAATTTCATGTCAGCCTATTCATGTCAAATCTTAATAATGGCTGTTTGTATTTAGTATTTAGTATAATATTAAACATTTCAGAAGTCTGCCTTCCTTTCCTTAAAAAAACATGTATTGTAAAAATACAAATAAGGTATCAAAAATAAATTCATACACCCTGGCCTGGTTGCAAGTAGGGAGTGTTTTGAAAATCTTGTCAGTGCACTCTGAGACTTTGAGTGTGCTGCTTAACAGCAACCCTTTTAATGCAATAAACAACCAAAATTCACATTATTTTTTCATTATATTCATGATTTTTGCTGATATCAAAGCTCATGAATATAATGCTATTCATCAGCTGGCCCTCACGATTTATTAGGCAAGGGCTGACTTTATTTAACAGTATAACATTGTGAGGATAACAACAAAAAAATGAAAAAACACCTTTCTTCCCCTCTCACAAATTAGGAAATCCTAATAAATGCTTATTATCGTAGCAAATGTAAGACAAACAGTTATTCTCATGGTTTTCTATGGTTGTCAGGTAAGCATTTGTCAGGCCTTAACCCTTACGACCAGTAAAAAAATCAATTTTTCCATGAGGCTGTTGTGATATGAATAGTCGGTTGGGTGGTTTCCACAAACCATCCCTCCTGGCTGCAGTGGGATTATTATTTTATGTCTGTGCTATTAGGTTGTGGGCTCATTCTGGCAACCAAACGGGGCCAGCAAATGTATCACTAGTGAGCGGAGAGTTGAACCTAGGCAAACAGGTCCACGGAGCTGTGTCTAATGCAGGACTCTGATGCCAGGTTACAGTGAATGGTGCCATTGTGTGTCCCAGAGATCTCTGTGTCCCTCTAACAGTGAGCCACTGTCTGGAACTAACCAGGGGGTGGGATGAGTCAAGCAAACCCCCTGGTTCTCTTTCTGGCTGGCTGCTCCAATCACAACAGGTTAAATCACACTCTGCAGGTAGCAGACCTGGATGATATGAGTTGGGATGAAGGGGATGGCATTTTCAGTGCTGCAGTATAAGAAATCTCTCTTGATAAATCAGAAGCAAACACCCACTGCTAAGGAGAGTGTGGTTTATTACTGAGTCACGTATCTTGATGTGGGTCAAATGAAGAGCTCTGTGAGATGGTGCTCATTTGACTCCGGGGATTAAACTCTGTGTGAAAGCAGATGTGATGAGATAGTTTGACAGTTTGCAGAGCATGTCCTCGAGGTGTTTGATGTGGCTCTTAACCTTTGACGCAGGTCACCCTTTCTCTCACAACCTTGCCATTCCTGTCCACTGTCCACTGTGGAAGAAATTACACAAAACTGTAAAATAATTTTTTCTTCTATTCTTTTTACTCCCCTCAGGGTACGGGTCGTCTCTCAACCAGCGAGTCCTCTCCTGCCACAGGCTACCTGTCCTGCGTCCAGAAGCCCGAGGCTGTGGTCCATGCCATGAAGGTACTATATTCATCTAGTAAATGATCAGAGAGGGGGGGTCATTTATCATTTTTCGAATTGATCGAAGAAATATTATAAGTTTAAGACTTGTAGCTAGCTAGGTAGCTAGCTTGTTATGTAGGAACATATGATCCCCATTCAAGTTTTGTTTTTGCTCCCCTAAAAGATCAACAAAATGGCACTTATACCACATAACTATATGTCCATATTTAATGAAGTTTATATATTAATTACTTCAGAGCACACAAATGTACACACTCATCACTGTGTCTGTCATCAGGTGCTGGAAGTCCATGAGAACTTGGACAAGCAGGTTCCTGAGGACTATGAAGACGATCTTAGTGAGAAAGAGAAAGCCATCGTGCGAGAGATGTGCAATGTAAGTGCAACACCTGCCCTTCTCCCTCACTATTCTTCTCTCACTTTCCCACTGCTGTAAACAAAGGAACCTTATATCCATAATGTTCCTATTTGTTCTGTCTGTTGGTCAGGTTTTTAGTTCTCTTCTTCTGGGTGCAAATCAGGTCAGGCTTTGAGCTGCTTTCACTAATGAGGAGCCCTCATTCAAGATCATTTGGTTTGGAATGACACTTGCAGCAGTGTCCTGGGCACAGCGCTGCCTCTCGCTTTCCTTCTTTCTCTCTATCTATCCCTCTAACTCGCTTTTCCCCTCCCCAACTCCCCCCGCCCCTTCTCCAAATCAACTCTAAACTGGAAGCCCCAAAAAGAGGCCCGTAGTTGAGCTGTCAGAGCAATTAAACTGGAACGGCAGGGAAAAGAGCACGCCCCCTGCGCCCAAGCGTCACCCCCTCCATTCTTCCCCTCCTCCACCCTCCCCCTCATCTCCCTCCATCTTTCTCTGTTGGTGCTGAAAAGCCTGGTTCAGGATAAAAAGGTCTGCTGATTAGAGAGAGAAAGACAGCCAGGCTATCTGGGCCCGGCAGAGGTATGTGACAGGCCAGGAATCTGGGGAGCACTACAATAGTACCTCTGTAATATCACTAGGGTCCCCCAGGGGCCCCTCTCACTCACTGACAGAGAGATCTCAGCACCAGAGAGCAGCCTTAGAAGACAGATACAGAGATAGCTCGACTGTAACGTGTGTGAATGTATGTGTGCCGTCTTTGCAGCTCAAAGTCAAATTGTGAACATTTGAAGTTTTCACTCTTGAAGAAGAAAGTATTTTTTTTATGCCTAGCCTCACTCTTTCAGTCTCTGCCTGTATGTCTGCCCGTCTCTCTCTGCATGTCTCGCTCTTCGTCTTCCCCTCTCAACTTCTCTCTCCGCTTCTGTTTGCAGGTGGTGTGGAGAAAGCTGGGTGATGCAGCAGGATCAAAGCTGTCAATCAGACAGCACCTCTCTGGGAACCAGTTCAAAGGACCACTGTAGAACGGCAACTGGCGAGAGATGGAGCGAAAGAGAGAAATCAGGATCTACACTACCCAGACTCACCTGAAAACACCTCTTACTACCTGCATACACGACCCATCATGCCGTACTCCCTACTGCCTACAGCATCTAGCAATTTCTTCAACACACTCTTAAGACTGGCTAAGATAGCCACAAAATGGACCTGCTTGTCTGTTATTCACATGTACAACTCTACGTGTACAACATGTTTTTATCTCTCAGAGCTTATGTTGACAACTGGCAGCTAGTTTCACTGATTCACCACTTTTCTTTGCTTTTTTTTTTTTTTTTGTGGGAGGCTTCTGGCTACACAACGATCTCTCTCTGTAAACTGCTTCAAATACACACAACTAACTGTACAGTGCTTCAGAGCATAGCTATGCTACATTAAGCTAGCGATATGACATGGTTTCAAGCACAGGACTGATAAGGCGGCAGGGGCAGAAATCTCTTCACATGTTGCTGGGATGTGAAGGCAGCATTGTGGCGGTATCTTCGGATAAGTTTTGATAGTACCTACTATAGAGACCCTAGCTCCTGTCACATGTACCCCCCCCCAGTGGTCAACAAGTATAACTAGCATTAGCATTCTAAAGTGTTAACTAAGTGAAACCCACTGTGACCTAGCGCCTTTTGCTCATAAGACAAGTATATGGATAATGAACTCTAGAGATTACTGTTAACTTGTGTATATTATGTATAAAACCATGGCACTACTTCATTGTTATTGTTGATTTTACTTTTATCTATTTTGTATTCTAGCGTGGCCATGTGATCAATAATTTAGTTTGAAAAGCACACAAAACTGGACCATAAACAGGGTTTGCTCTTGGTAATAAATTTAATTTTTTTTTTAATTCTTTTCCAGATTAATTGCTATTATTCCTTCTCTCTGTAACCTCTGAAAATGTATCAAGGCAATTTTGAATCAAACCATCGCAATGAGTTAATGGATAGATAGTTTTCATACGTTGTGAAATTAATTAAAATTGTATGCTGTTGTGCATGCTTGACAATCATTTTCTCAGGTTGGGAGGGCTACAGCTTTACCTTTGCCCATCTGTGACTGCAAGAGTGTGTTAGTGTGCGTGTGCATGTGTGTGTGTGAGTGTGTGTGTGTGAGGAGACTGAATGATTCTCTTGCAGCTGTAGCATCTACCTGTGAATCCTCTTTCTTTCTGGAACCGTGGTTACAACACGGTTGAAGAATGCTGAAGACATTTGCTGAATCCATGCTAAAAGCCTCATCCCATTAATGGTAATAAAATTTTCAAGGCCAAATACTCAACCCTAAGCTCAGCTTGGATGGCTTTTTGGACTGTTCTGAATTCCTTGGTTATCATTTTGTATCTCAGTAGATGAAAAGGTCACTTTTCTTAAACTCAGACCTTGTAGTCATGTGTAGTAGTCATCTTTAGTCATGGATTCAGAAGGTGTGTTTATGCAGCGCATGTTTCTTAAAGTTGAATCTTTTTTTTTTCTTAGAATATGAGAAATAAGTCTTCCCTTAGATGTCTTCTGAAAACACTAACATTTAAAATGAGTATTTCTTGATGTCAGAGTGAACAAACACTGTTTGTCAAAGTATTTATTGCCAGGTGTCAGATAGAGATGGGAATGCTGTCAGTAACTGATAAGTCATATTTTGAATATATCAGATTCACTCTACTGTACCTTTACTGTAAAGTTATCTGATAGATTGTTTAATGACCAAAAGCTCAGACTCTCCCATTTCTAGTGTTATTTGTTCCAAATTAGAACATTACTGAGGCTGCCCGCCATGCACCTCTGTTCTTTTAAATAATGGGTCAAAAAAATAAATCTCAGTATGGTTTTTAAAAGTGTCCTTTAATCTAGGAACTGATTTGGAGCCGTGATACAATTTTGAATACTTCATATATGGCATTTGATTTGAGATGTGCCACATTTTTTTCTGCATGGTGTTTTGATTTGGAACCCAATAGTCTTTTTTTTAAACATCTATGTTTCTTTTTTTCTGCCTATATGCTAAAACCACAGTACAGAATACTAGAATCTACAGCATAAATAAATGTCAATTTCTGCAGTAACTAGCATGGCTGTAACTTCTTTTCCTGAGTTTCACTGATAAAAGATGGCAAGTGAAAAGATAATAATAAATACGCTACTTTTAGCAAAAATTGGGAGAAAATAAAGTTGGTTAATGATACTGTGAACTGCTGTCTTTATTTGATAAAGCAAACATTTTTGCAGGCGTGTTTTCTTCCTTACTGGATGAGTTAGGCTGCCCTCTGTTGGTAGAGATCTGCAAATAAAATTACAGACTTTTCTCTGTGAAGTTTCTTTACATCAGTGATTCCAAACTTGGGGTACTGCTGCTGTTGTCAGGGGGTACAGGCACATGGAAAGCTCAACTAATTAACTCAAATAAAAAATAGAAATTGTGATTTGGTTTAAAAACTATGTTCATTTATGTTAAGGAGGAAATTAAACAGGCAAATAGGATTAAAAATTAAAATACAGTTTAAATTTAGGGTTAATATAACCAGTAAGCTGCCCATCACCTTGAGTCAATTGTATATTAGCAAAACTTGCAAATGAGAGTATGTTAAAACTAGTTAGCAAATGAGTGGAGAAGCTGAAATCATTACCTTAAAGTAATGGATAAATAGCTGAAATAGTTAGCTAAAAGTAACAGATAAATGGTTAAAATAGGAGAAAATTATGGATAAGTGGTTGCACATTTGTTATGAGAAAAATATTTTAACAATATCCTCTTTAATATTGTTAAACACCATCCATTTTGTAATCCTTTCTTAAGAACATATTTGTGTGGTGCTCATGAAGCTCATGTCCAGGGGTATATCTGGGGGTATGTCCGACAAAAAAGGTTGGGAGCCACTGCTGTACATGGGGAATCCAGTTGCAACATATTGATCAACACATTTCACTTTACGTAGACTGAAAACATACTACTCAGTTCAAAGTAGGAAAAGCAAGTTTTTATTGTTATTTTATTGTCCTAATTGCCAGCCAAGACACAAAACCAAAGCGGCGTGCGGGATACAGAAAAAAAAAAAAAAAAAAAAAAAAAAAGAGGCCTCACTAAGGCACATATGGATAGAAAATCTCAAAAAATAAAATAAAATTGTCTAAATTATAATATTGGATATTTACAAATATATCTTTGACTGTCCAGTGTTAGATGTGGTTGGTTTGATAACGGGGGTTGAAAAATTGAAAGTCTAATGGTAGCAGAAACATCTTGCAACATGACCTCAGTGTTTTCACAAAATAAAATGTAATAAGACAAAAAGAATATACAGCATGTTTGAACACATTGTACATTCATGAACATGTTTGATTATAAAACATGTTTCTTTCCAAGTCTTTCAGTGTGACAGTCCTTTGTATATCTGACATGTTAAAACAAAGATTTTTGTAACTCTTTTTCTCAGCAAAATGGTGGGAATGTGGAGAAAACAACAACAATGGGGTGACTGGAAATTCAGGAAAAGCAAAAACACAAGATCAGAGTCATAGAATACAGAAGGAAATATAATACTCAACCTTTGATCCACTCAAAAGTAAAGTAAAAGTGGTACATTTCATCCCTCTACAATTAGTGAATAAGCATGTCTGACAACACTGAAAAAGAAACAAAAAAAATTTCAGGGTGCTACTATTTCCTGGTACATTCCCATAATAAAGACAATGAGTGGACAGTGTTTGTTACAAGATCCCAGAATTGGGTACACTAAGTTCCATCCTGTGCATGTTTAAATCACTTATTTCAAAATATTTCAGGATTCTTACAGCAAACTTTCAGCACAACTTCTGGTTCTCATAACAATACTGTCCAGACCTCATTTTTCCTCTCAAAGTCTTTCTATTTGCTGATAAGCCTTTATCGACAACCCCAGGAGCTGTTTATCAGAAGCCATATTGGAGGTGAAAAAGCTCCCCTTTCTTTCTTTGTACCAGAATAACACAAGTTCCTGGTTGTTCTTCCTCTTCAGAGAACTTTCCCTCCCCAGCTGTTGCTCTGTACAGCCTCAGTTCATAGACTTATCACACTCTCATCTCATCTCATCCACCCACCACGGTTCAGGGGCATGCCTGGTGGAGGGGGCAGGGGGACCTGTGACTGTCCTGGGGGCACAGGTGGCGGAGGAGGGTACCCAGCAGGTGGAAGGCCAATCCCCGGAGGGGGTACGTGGCCTGGTGGCATGCGTGGAGGTGGTGGTGGAGGGTAGCTGTTGTAACCTGGAGGTGGATAGGTTGGGGGCAGGCTGGGTGGTGGGTAGGTGGAAGGAGGTGGCGGAGGACCTGGAGGTGGTGCTGCAGGTGGTGGATAGACATGGGGGTGGTAAGGCGGTATTGGGGGCGCATAGGTAGGTGGCATTGGGGCGTAGGAGGGACCCTCTGTCTTCATCATCGACTGCAGGTTCTGATAGCCCTCTCCAGACATGTAGGAACTGGTTGTGGACATGATGTAGTTGGAGGGCGGGGGCGGAGGAGGGCGATGGGGCAGGGGAGGAGGCTGGTGTGGAGGTGGAGCATGCGGGGGAGGAGGGGCAGTCTCACTTCCTGGTTCTGCTTCTGCAGGAGGTGCTGGAGCTGTAGCTGGAGTTTTTCGGTCTAGTGAGCAACAGCAAACAGCAAAGAGAAAACAACTTATTAAAAATTTGGCCATTACCTTGCTACTCACTCCCACATGATCTCAAGTAACCTCTCCATTCCCAGACAGTGAGCGCACAGCCAGACCACGACTGCCAGGTTTCAGCCACATAGGAGGTCTCATTATCAGGCTGAAGCATTAATCAGATTGGTCAGAAGAGGTTGGGAGTATGTGTGTGTTGGGAAACAAAGTCCAGACAAGTTGCTGGTTATGTAAGCAGACTGAGAGGACTAAAGACTTTGGGTTGCTTTCTAAGCTTGAGTCCCAGGTAGGGGGTAATGGTTGCTCATTATGGGCCTATTTGGTGACACACGCAAACAGACAGCAGGGTGTAGAAAAAATGCCAGCACGTACCTATGCTCTACCCCAGTCTAAATCTAAATAATTGTAACTTCCTCGCAAATTAATCTGGAGGAAGATAGTAGACAAACAACAGTTACCTGGGGGAGGCTGCGATGTAGGTAGAGGGGGCATTGGGCTCTCCAGTCTAGGAATCTTTGACCCAACTTGTTCTGTAAAGTCAACACACCAGTAAATAAGATGCAGAAGCTTTATCAAATCTGGAGGGAACTTTGCTGTAGGCTTGAATATTCATACAATCCTAAAAAAAAAAAAATTATCATGCTAATTAGCAATGTTTTCTTGGAGGTATTTCAGTGGATAAATAGACATTTATAAGATTTCAACTACTTCAAAACCCAAATGAGCAGAATTTTGCCTGCATGAGGTTTTAAAAGAATGTTACCTGGAGCCTTTGGTTCATCTTTGGGGGATGTCTGAAACAAAGAAAAATGAATGCAAATGCTCAGTGTCACTTTGAGGTAGGTTATGTTGAGTGTTGACGTATGAATCAAATTTAACACAAACACAAGCTGTAGGATCTAGCAAATATTTTAAATGAACAAATATAGAAATTTAAACTGGGGGATTGAGCAAGGGACTTTCCATTGGCCATAGTTTTCAGCCATCAATAATGTATACTCACATGTGAGCGTTTGAGCTGGCGTGCAGGGCTGCCACCCTGAGGGGAAGTCTTCTTTGGTGGTGGTGGGGGGGGGTTGGAGGCCGGGGGTTGTCCTTGTGGAGCCGGAGGAGCAGGGGTCGAAGGAGCAGGTGTCCGCTCCTTCTCCTGCATTTGCTGAGGAATGGGCTTGTTGCCCTGGGAGTACAGGTCCAGGATCTGGTGGCAAATGTCTGCAAGACAGAGATGTTTTTGTTGAGGCAAGTCTGAAAGGAGATGAAACAAACATCATAGCAGAGGTATGATGTGCATGGCTTTATAATGAGCACCTTCAAGCAGCTCAACTGGGACGTCTTGGACAAACTGCTCCCACCACCGGCGTGACGACTGCTTGGCGGTCCACTCCTGGATGTCAAATTTACAGAGGCGGCCAGCCAGGTACATTACGGCTACTGCAATAATCTCTGGCTCCCACTGCAGGGACAGCATGGTGCACAAGCTGGAAGGGACACAGGAAAAATGGTTCCAGTCAGATCTGAGTTTTGTCAACAAAATGCTTTTGCAGAGAAGATTTGGAAACTTAAAAGACATTACTTATATTCCAATTTATAAGTCTTAGTGTATTCTCTTGAAATTATTAAATATTTTTTTGGCATTTTCCTTTATTTGTCAATACACAGCAGAGAGGCAGACAGGAAGTGTGGGGGAGAGAAAGTAAAGGTGTTGACAGGCAACAAAGCTCCCTGGCCGGATTCAAATCGGGGACATTGTGGTTCTTTGGTATGTGGCTTAAACCACTTGGCACTGTGATACCCCCATACACAACATTCTTTATAAATAAACGTTTCCCAGACTTGCATGCCTGTTTCAGTAATTTATCTAGTCTTCAGTGCACATTACTTACCAGCTGACAGAGTTTTAAAGATTAAGTGAATCAAATGCATAATACACCACACTATAGAAGAAGTCACCTATGACACAAAGAGTGGGAGACAGTGTGTACAAACCAGCTGCTCACCTGTCGTTGACAAATGTCCATGCCATTTGCAGCACCTTGCACACTTTATTCTTCTCCCCTGTAACAATAAGAAAATACAAAGCATACACTTTACTGGTACCTACCATAATAATGTATAAGACTGTGTGCATCTGATGCCTTACTTATCCTATCTCACCTTTGAGCTGCTTGACGTAGCGCAGCAGGAACATGTAGGGGTGTTCTACCTGCAGGTCAAATTTGATGGTCTGGAGCAAGATTCTCTCCAACACCATCACCTCTTCCTGTTGAAGAAAACACAAATATGTTAATTATTCCTGTTGGCAGGACATCGACGGTACAAACTATTAACTTTAATGGTCAGGACTGGAGACAGAATGACAGAATCCTACAGCATACGATTACTTTATGGTAGCTTGTTACAGCAAATTAACAGCAATTAGGCTGCAGCATGTTTGCTTTAGTTTTTTTCTTTTCTAGAGCTACATGATATTATAGCGGGGCTCTGCTATGCTGGTTTATGACTGATATTAGGTTAAAACCGTGATTTTCTTTTCTGAACTCAGTGACCACAGCATATTCCCTGACTGTAAATTCCCTTCTGCACTGACAATGCCCAGTGTTAACAGGGACAATGTCTCAAGACAACTAAGTGAAAATAAAAGAAAATGCACCTTTGGGTCATCTCCAAACTGGGCAAACTGCACATCATTCAGTAGGCTGCGGGCTGTTTTGATGATGTCTTTACACTTCTTTGGGGTTTCCTCCACTTTCCCCGCCAGGAAAAGACAGCATGCACCTGTCACCTGTTCAGACACAAATTTGGCAACATTAATCCTACATATTTAGTCCGCTTCCAGGAATGATAAAAATAAAGTTAAGCATCAATTGAACTTACATATCTGGGGAACTGCTTGAAAGAGTGAAACATGTAAAAACGGTGGAAATATATAATGCCAGTTGCCAGTGTGTCATAGTGTCTGATGACAGTCAAGGACATCACGGAAACCATTTACAGTTATTTGCACACTTGTCAGATATTAGCAGCTATGTAAAGTACATTCTAACAAAAAGGTGATTCACTTTGACTGTGTTACTATCATGATTACATAAAAGAACTCAGCGCTGCTTCCTGTAAACTATTCACATGAATCAATCAAGGATACAGGCCAAGTCGTGTCCCCACGTCAAATATGAAGCGGGCTCCTTCTCGCCGATACCGAGCCTCTGTGCCAGGGTCTAGGCCCTCAGACTGAGACG
The DNA here is from genome assembly GCF_016859285.1 of Xiphias gladius. NCBI lineage: Eukaryota > Metazoa > Chordata > Actinopteri > Istiophoriformes > Xiphiidae > Xiphias > Xiphias gladius. The sequence continues at coordinate 18,586,772 of NC_053403.1, read as the reverse complement.
GGGTGTGGGCCAAATCCTTCTTGTCCCAGTACCAGCATGGCTTGATGTGGTCCAGAATTGCTTGGCCAGTCATTGACAAGTTCTCCTTGGATTCCTTCATTGGTTGAGGAGAGACAACAGTGGACGGACCAGCTGCACTGGACTGCTAAGAAGGCAGAAAGGCTACAGTTATGGCCATTGTAACTCACCAGCATTTATCATTCAACAGTAGGCCTTCCTCAGCATAATAACAGCGTTGGTTAATCTGCAAAACTGTTTGATTGAACAACACCAATGTTCAACCAAAGAGTATCAGGGGTGGCATATCAACTCTGTGGAATATAGAGAGGGATACGTTCATATTTTGACAGCCTTCGACAGGTTATAACTTGAGTTGGAAAACTGCTACCTTTAGTTTAATTTACTTTTACTGTGGTGCCATTTCATACAAAGCCACCAAACATTTATATGTAGGATGTAGTTAAACTCACAAGCCAATTCTTCTCTTTATGGAAAAAAGAGGGATCACTATTTATCAATATAGACTTTCTTCATGCCCACTTTATGTAAATGTTACTGAGCTAGCTGTTAACAGGTTGAAAATCCAACAGACGAAGAGCTACAAAGAGATAAAAGGTACTGACGGGGACGTAATTTTTAGAACGGCACCTCCTCTCCCATTCATTCATGGGTAAACTGCACCTACTGTTAAGCCTGTAGCTATTAATATAACAAAACATTACTTGTACGGTATAATTAAAAGATTAATGTGGATGTCGATGGCAACGAAGACGGTTTCCCACGAATTAGCATAACGAAACTGTTAGCTTCTCGCTAACATTCGCTAATGTTAGCTATGCTAACGATAACCTAAAGTTAGCTTCCTGGGACTAAATAACCAGCTCTGCGTGGACTTGTACGAATATGTATTAACTAAGAGGTACGCTTGTTAGGTAAACATACCAGTAAGGTAAAATTGATGAAACTTTCGAAGTAAAGGTAGTCGAAGTTGTCACTTCAGCAGGTGACCGTCTTCGCCGGCCACCGCGGCTAGCTAATCTCGGCTAGCAAACTTGCTCCACTCGAGGTCTTAACATCGCTGGGGTTTGGAAACCCCAGCAACCTGTCAAAAGTAGTTAAGAATTCATCCCGATTATCGTCCGACTGTTCATAATGAAACACGAATCTTACCTTTAACATGTAGCCGTCGGAATAAATCACCCAAAACAGACAGCTATATGAATAATCCGCAGTTATTCACAATAAATTGGCTAAGTGATCAACAACAATCCCCATCGTAACAAGGGCATCGCCATTATGCAGCGCGTCGGAGACTGTTGGCCGACGTCATTACGCAGGACATCTGGTACACGTGTGCTGCGGTTAGTTTTTTGTTTTACCTTTTCCACCGCTCAGTTAATTTTAATTTTCATTGCTATTCCTGCTGCTGGGAAATTTAAAAGAAGGTATACGTGTGAAAAATTTATATATAGATAAATATATATATATGTATGCTGAAAATATGTTATTTCCAATAATATCCACTAGAGGGAGACAAATAATTACTCGTGTACCTGAACTGACAGGACTGGATTTTTGGCACACGGAGTCTATGATTTGACGAGATACTTGAATACAGATGCTTCACTTGCAAAATCAGCACAGTGTCTGTCAAAAGCATTATTGTGAGCAAAGCTTTAACTTGCAACATCAAAAGAAAGCAAACAAACACAAACAACATTAATACATATCATATCATGGATAGTTTAAGACAAGCTATACCTACTTCACACTTGATTTTTTCAGATACTTGTTTACGAAGACAAGTCGGTCTCTGCTGCTGGATGATTGTATTACACCCAGATTGCTTAAGTGTGTAGTCCAGCGAATAGAAAAATGCCCGTGTATCAAAAAAAATTTTTTTTTTTAAATCACAGCTATTTTGTTGTATCCAGAGTATCACAAAACACAAGTAAGAGGGAGTGTTTACATATATATATATGCATGTTACTGCCAGCTGTGAGCATGACAACCACACATCAAGTCGAGACCACTGATTTTCTTTTTTTACATGGTATAGCTATGTAATGCAGAAAATTTACTGGAGTAGCAACTTTTTGAGAACAGAACATAAACATGGATTTAATGATTGAGGATTTTGTGATAAATAAGAAAAATATTATTAGTTACAGCAAGGATAATTTTTCCTTTTACTTTTGAGGTTGATATGGCCAAAAACTCATAATCATCATCACCTTTGATTGCTTTAAATGTTACAGTGTTAAGTGTAGACTACATGTAACATCTTTTGTCCTCTTCGTTCCCCTCCCAGCCTCACTTCAGAGAAAAGCCAGCATTGAATCATTTACTTCGTCCAGATTAAAATTTGGCATCTGCATGCATTATATATTCACCCGTGCTCGGACAAATCCTCTTAACTGTGGGAGAAATTGTCAGGATGTGTCCTGTAGAAAAGTAAGAGCCTTGTCTAGTTGTATTGCTCGTAGCAAGGGAGCATCTCAATCTGTCACTCAAGTCCACACACACACACACACACACACACACACACACACACACACACACACACACACACACACACACACACACACACACACACACAGAGGGAAACACACACACAAACACACATTCACACCAACCACAGTAAATCAGCTTATGAATAATATATACTTGTACTTTCTTTATTAATATTAAACATTGCATAATGAAGCACCGACTATAAGCAAATCCCAGAGCAATATTCATATTACCATGAGCTGTCCTAGAGTGGACTTTTCATTGTTTATGTCTGTCCTGTCACATTGTGGTTAAACACATCAAAATGGCTGCTTTGACCAGTTTGTACACTTAACCTTGAGAACACCAAATTCTCTTTTTGTTCTTAAAAAATGTATCATATGCAGTTTTCTTTAATATATATTGGTCTGTTTTAAGATATTAATGTTATTTTGGTATTCTTTAGAGAGTAAACAGATGGGAGAGACATGAAAAATGGAAGATAAAAGGATGTGACGAGGGTTGTGACCCAGAATCAAAGCCAGTTAAGTTGGATGTACTTTTGTCCTTGTGCAAATTTTTATGCTTTAACATAAATTATGAGTGCCTGGAATCTCCCTAAATCTTGGGCCATTTTGTAAAAGAGCTAAATTGTAAACATGATGTCTCTTGGTACTTGGACAAAACTTCCATTTCAGCATATCCTCATCTCTTGTTTAGGTAATGCCCTGCGGTGTGTTCAGGTATCTCGCATTCAGCGATGGCACTTACCCAGCGAGGTGCATGTCTCCTTAGAGGCAACAATTTGGACTTAAAACCTTTCTGGTGTCCACAAGCAGGGTATTTGTGGCATCCTGGCCCTGTGCAACCCAGCTTAAACTGCCTTTGCCCGGAGCCAACAGATACAAGCTATAATGGAGACATTGATGTATTATTGAGAAACCCATGGGTAAGGATCAAGGAGCTCCTTGCAGCCAGAAGGGATGCCAAGAGAGTGTGTGTGAACTCAGGATAATGTTTTCCTTCAGCATCCAATGTGTCCATGACTGCTGTTGCTCTCTTGGCCTGATGTGAAGAAGAAGACATTTCATGTAATATCACATACCGAATTTATGCGTTCCAGTCAAAGCAATATGCTTGACAACATGCCTGGCTTATCTGTGAAAGATAGCTGTTGTGCTGTATTGTTTCCATGCAGAGTCTGTTGAGGTTATGTCTACTTGAGCTAGAGCTGAGATGACATTTCATTTATATAAATAATTAGTGTCTTGAAAGTCCCCCAGGCCTGCCCTGAAGCAATCAAACTTCTAATGCTCTTAAAATTGCCCACCATGTTTTATAAATGGCAGACTATAAAATGTATTGCTATAGCACCACACTTCTCTGCTGATCCACGAGGAAATAGTGTTACTTTAAAAGGCCATATTAGGCTTTTATTTTTACTCAACAATGTAACCAACCAAATTACAGCAGAGCACATGTTTGAAGTGTTGGGTACAGTAAAAAAAAACAAAAAACCTTGAGTATGTTCTTAGCTGGGCTGTAGCCCGTACAAAGCACTTATCTTTGCATACACTGATTTAAATGAAGACAGTGAATTATGTGTGAATGATTGCCCATTAGTGCCCCCAATTGCCACTGAGTGAACCTGATCCGCTCTTCAAGGACTCTCTTAGATTCTGAATTGAGGCTTCATTCTAAAAATAAGAATAAAGAATAGCAAGGCTGTGTTAAGGTATCATCCCCTAAATAGATTTTTATTGTCTCCTGAGTGTACCAACAGAGGGTACTGTTGCCTCACGACATGTTTAAATTATCCAAACAACAAAGATGCAGCATGCTGATCCTCTGGTCCAATGTGATGAAATAGGTGTGCCGTGCATACATTTTAATCATGTGTAGTAGCGTTCTTTGGTCATTTACAAAGCCTAGAATGCCACCATAGAATAAAAGTTTTAATTATCTAAATTAAAGGTGACGTTTGAACCCTGATGTTTATTTATTCTGAGCTTGGTGTGCGTGGTCCTTATATGCCAATGATTTCAAAACAATATCCTTCTGATATGTTGACAAAACTTCAGCTTGCACTATGAAAGGAAGACAGTTGTAATAATCAATTTACTGATCAAAGCATATGGAAAAAAATGCAATGTGACAAAGGGAAATAGTGATAAGACTGTCGGACATCATGTTCTTTTGGATTGAATGACCATTATGTTCAGGTGGAGAGAGCATTTTGGGTCGTAAATTAACACTCCTTCAAGTGGCAGACAGTATGACCGCGTCTTTGAGTGATAATTACTTTATGTATGGAGCCCATTGCTGAGCTCCGGGGAGCCACCGCTAGCTGCCCCCAGTATCCGTGCGTTGTTGTCCGCCGCCCTCATATATCAGTGGTGTATGACGCGCAAACGTCACGGTAGCACTTGAACTTGAATCCCATCCCACTCCACGGAGGCAACCCCAACCACACACATCCGCACAGGCACACAAAAACACAGGGTGCACATAGTCTGCACACGCACAAATGCGGGGTCCTCCCAAACAGAGCCTCTTTCATCGTGTGAGTCAACAAGAAGTAGCCTCGACACTGTAGGAAACTGGGAAACATTGGACCTCTGCTTGTTGGACGAGAAGGAGGAGGAGGTGTCTTGTCTGCCCGCCTGCTCTCGCTCTCTCTCTCTCTCCCTCTCTCAATCAGCGAGGCTACTGCCACCACAGCCAAGAGTTGCCGTTCCGCGCACCGATGCCAAAACGCGCAGGAGGAGACAGTGCCAAAGGGTCATTTTAGCGCACCACTGCTGAAATCGAAGGACTGTAGGGAATCCTAGAATAAACAGCAGCCATCTGACCCTAGGTGATATAATCATATCATTAGAATTAAGAAAGGGGAAAAGAGAAAGGAGCCAAATAAGAGCCAATACCTATCACCGGTGGAGTGCACCGTACTTGATCTGTCACCAGGGTCGCTGCAGAGGTGGGCACTCCAGGATTTTTATCTGAAAAAGGTCATTGCAAAATATAACCTACCTGCGCACATATCAGCTCCTTCGGCACTAATAGCCAACTGCTTCCTAAAACTGCACTTTGGCTTCCTCAATCCAGGTGTTGAGTTCTCCGAAGACGCTGCCGGACACTGTGGACAAACTGGTCTTCCATCCTTATTGCGCTCTGACCGACTCTTCACGTTCCGAACGCGCAGCAAAGTTGCATCTGAAGACTGTGAATAGCATAGGGATTAGGAGGAGGGAAAGTTGTTCTCCTGCGATCCAGAGAGGACCGACACCACGGTCCAAGCCGACTCCAAGTGCCGTTCACCGGGCGATGCCAGAGTAAATGCCGGGGCAATGTCCCGCCGCAAGCAGGTGAACCCGCAGCACTTATCGTTGACGCACAGGGAGACAATACAAGGTGAGTTTAATTCTTTAAATCTTCTCACTTCATAGTCTGTTTAATAAAGTTTATTGGTTTACATCATTTATAGTTTATCGTTATTGTTAATTCGGATTTTCAGGACAAAATAAAAGTATTTATTGGGAAAAAGATTCAAATCGTACCCATGCTTTGGTTTTTCGTGTTTGAAAATGCGCCAAACAATGAAGCTAAATACCAACAATAACTTTCATTTGTGAAAATAAATTTACCATGTGATAAAGTTAAAACTACTATACCAGATTGTTCGTTTTAGACTGATTTTAAGTAATTACACGGGCTAATAATGCTTTTACACTTTAAAATTTTATGAACACAATTCAGTAATATTTTTAAATGTGTCCTTTGCAGCTTCATATGACTTTACTACGAGAGATGATCTAATGACAACTACAGTGGGACTGTCTGGCAAAGTGTGTGTGAGTGTGTGTTTGTATGTGATTGAACGTGCACGGACGTGCGTCGTGCGTGTATGAGTGTGTAATGCAAAATTTCCTCACAACACAATTTTACATTTTTCCCCAGCATATTGCAACATGTGCCACTGTTTATATTTATGTCTACTTTGTTAAATATTTCAATGATTTTTAAATACAGAGTTGTGCTCTTTGTTTTGTGACTTTGCACAAGATAGCTTGTAGCTATCTTAATTTAAATGTATTTTTATTTTAAGTAATAACCCTCTGGCTTTCTCTTCCGCTCTCGCTCTTTCTATCTAACACACACACACACACACACACACACACACACACACACACACACACACACACACACACACACACACAAACACACACACACACACGCTCATACACACAAATTCTCAAATTAATTTTTCTTGATACATACAGGCCTAGCTGTACTTTAAGATAACATTTTAATAACATACCAAAAATCAAATTGTGCGCGAAAATAAGTTCAACTTGCATCACACACAAGTTAACGACAGTGTTAACTTTTATTAATACGATATTTTAAAACGGAGGGTCAGAACTGGTTTGATGCTTTCAGATCTGCGACCAAAAAATGTGATTAAACTGCACAGATTAAATCTGAGGCTGGGATTTTTTTTGAGCATATGATTAAAAAGTCGCATAATCCAATTTCTGATCAATTATATCAATCTAACCTTCATCTCCCAGCGCTCTGCTTTGCCTAAATCCAATTTCATAGAGGCCTAATCTGGGTAATTCATTGCAGAAGTTCATGATGTAATCTTGGGCCAGTCTGTTTTGGGCTGAAAAGGGTTTGGCGCATTCCGTTACCACCCGACACATTTACCACTTTGACTATCCATTTATCCCATTCACCTTGTCTCTTTCTCTCTCATTTCACTGACTTTCCTCCGGTCGAGCTGTCAATTGAAATAATTACGGTAATCTCAAACGTAAAGAGCAATCTGAAATCTAAATGTCTGCTATAACCAGTGGTTTTGTTTTCTAAATGAGAAAGTATGATGCATCCTCAGCAGATTTTAGGCAGATGACAAATATTGATCCAGCTTGACTATTGAGCTGACTCTTAATTCTCTCTGCTGTCACAGTCACTGTCTTTCGTTTAATTAAGATGGAAACCGAGTTGATCCCCGCAATACATTTTCGACTGTGCAAAATTTCTAACATCACTACAGTTTCACCCCAGGCATGTGTGTGTGTGTGTGTTTAACATTTACCTGCATGGATTATGAAAAATAACTGCAACGTTTTGCATATTTTCATTTGTCTTTAGGGAACTTTTAAAAATTTGGACTAACAGTTAAATATTTGCCTCCCCTCCTTCCAGCCATGGGTCACTTTGTTTGACATCTTTTGCATATTAGTTAAACAAAACCTTACAGCACCTGCTGTACAATCAGCATATTCAGAAAATTGAACCTGTGGGGCTGAATGTAGATACTTGCATTATTAGAATCATAATTAGTTGTCACAAATTAGCTTTAAATTTCTTAATTTCCTTGTTTGAACTGAAGCTGCATTCCAATGCCTCCAGGATGTATCTGTACTTGCCTGCTGTTTTTAATGACTGGTGACTTGTCTGTAGAGACTTGAAAGTGTCAAACATAAACTAAAATAGAATATTTGCAAATGGTGGTAGACCTTTGATGTTCAGCTTGATCATGCAAAAGTCATTGTCCTACTGAAGTGGCTATTAGAGCATAATGAGTAGGATGCTGAAAAGCTGAGCCATCTGGAGGGCCTGAATCTCGTCCTACCTGTTCTTTTACATGATAGGGCCTACACACTGCTGAGAGGCACAAGTACAGAATTAAGAAAGGACTGGACTTATAGGTTGTTTTTTTGTTTTTTTGTTTTTATTGTTCTCTTGTAAAGCCACTAATGAGGTCAAATGCAATGCCAAGACTGGACTTTGAACAGACAGAATAGAAAAATCTTTGAACGGAAAAATCATTATTATTTTAATCCAGTTGTTCTTTCTCTGCAAGAACAATGTGTGTCTGCGGGCAAGTATGTGCAAAGATTAACTTGTATTGCACAAAGAACCTCAATTATGTTTACCATTTGTACAGTATAGCTTAATAATGATACCTTATCTCTAGCTGTGATGGATATAATGTACCTATCATTCGATGTCTGGAGGTTACATGTCACTTCGGGCTGTTTCCTTAAGCGGGGTGGGTCTGGAGAAGCTCAGGATCACACCTCAGGCGGGAGGATCTGAGGAGTGCTGGGAGAAAACCAAAATGTAATTTGATATAACGAGAGCTTTGCATATGTACAGTTAGAGAATGTTTCAAAAACTGGTTAAAAATAAACAAGTGGATTTTGTTTATTTTTAATATTTTTGATATCACCTCGTTATTGGGTCAGCTTCGTCTCACGGTTGTGCAACATTTCAGTATCAGCTGTCAAGACCAGTCACAAGATTTCTCCTTACACAAGTAATATATATGAAGTTATGAAGTTTCTCCAGGTTGCCAGCATATATCAACCACATGTCAGATCAGGGGTTATTCAGTGTTACTGAACACAGCAGCCTTGTGCCCTGCGGCCATGGGCCTATAGGTCATGCTCTACTTGAGAGCGCAGAGAACCTGAATATCAGCATACTTCTGGACAAGCTTTTAGTGGAAGACTATGTACTAGAAATTTACTTTCCAGGCCAGACATCAAGAGGGACGTAAGTAAGTGAGTGTAACTGCCATGAATGCACGCAACGCACAAATATGAGCCAAGGAAAGCAGACACACACATAGACTAAGCATATATTATAAAACTGCACAAATATCACTCTCAAAATGCATGCAAACTGTATGTGTTCACACACTTATAAATCACATGTAACAAGCTATTCTGTCTAAGTAGAATTTGACCTTCATTTTACAGTTCATTCATTGTCTAATTAAGATTCATGCAAGGAAAAAGGCAAACATCCCCTCTAGTCTTTTTGAGGCTCTGTCAGTCAATATTTCAGCTTGGATTTACATCTATGACAAAAGCATACCTATCATATGAATATCCTTATGTATTAAGGATGGAAGATGGAATGACTGGTGTTTAGCATCACATGCCTCTCTTCTTCAGAAACCGGTAATTTTTCCAATCTAATATCAGCATTATTGCAGCATTATTGTTTTCTGGATCCAGTCATGGAAACGCCTTGTGATAACTGTTTACTCTCCGAATTGGCATGCTACTTGTGAAACAGTTAATGTTTTCTTCTTTATTTGCACCATATGGCTGTCAAATACTAGCGAGAAACCCACCGTACACACTGCAACACCACAGTAAATATTCACACACATTGTGGTAAACGGATGATAATCTCACAGGAGATGATTGATGATTTACTATGAGGCATTGCAGTCTGTTCTCAGATTTTCTTTCTACATTTCAATATTATTGAACACATTTAGTCAATTTTGCAATGCTATAAAACTTCTTTTTACTATTATTATGATATCTCTAAAATTATTTGGCAAATTTGATTTATACTAACGAATGTCATGCCTCATAGCTTACAAGTCATTTATGGCGATTTAGTGACAAGTCACAGTCAGCTGCAGAACCGTATTTTGCTCACTTTCAGGCTGATAATCTAAGATTTATGATAAGAAATGAGACTGCTACAGATTAAATGGTGATAAGATAATGAAACACACAGGCCTGGCCTTACACAATGCACACTGTTGCAGCTTTCCTTGGCAATCGCAGCCGAGAAAAAGGGATAGGCTAAGCGAGGCCGCTTGTTGTTTGAATTTTTGATTGCAACCATCTGCAACATTTCTGGTGTCATTTATTTTCAATGACAGCGTGAATCTTACCCGACTTTCCCTGTGGGGTTTACACATGTGCGATTATGTGTGTGTGTGTGTGTGTGTGTGTGTGTATGCATGTCTTTTTAGCTCAGCAAATGGACGGGGAAAACAAAGAAAGAGAGACAGGTTTGAACCCATACAGTGTGGTCGACTGTCATATGAGTGCCCCTGGCCTTACTCTGCCTTTACCAGCAGAACAGAGTGTGCAGCTGGCATTGAAATGTTGTGTAAGGTCAGAACTTCAACGGAAAATAGTTTTACAGCTTTCTGTTATGCCGCTAAGAAGAATCTCATCATATCATAACATATCCTTAAATAAAAACAAATGTTTCACATTCAGCAAAATTACATTTTCTCTGGTTCATATTCAACTTAGAGCAGAGCAGAACTTGTCAAACAATGTTGAAAATTTTTCTTTGCCCTCACCTTCATCTCAGGCACAATGACACAACAAAAAGAATCATCACTGAGACATAAGAGTATATAAGGACAGACGCAATAATTAGGTATTAGAGGGATTTATCAGGGCAATTAATGTCAGAGGACAGGGCAGGAAACCACAGTGCTTATGTATGCACTTCGGCATGTTTTACCTACCAAGCTTGTTTTACCTAGCTACGACTGTGACAAATACTAACGAGGACACCACATTTACTGTATCATATACCAATTTTGACAATAAAATTACAATGCAACTATTACCAAACTGTATGGCAAACATTTTACTTTTTGGAATTAAAAAAATTCTCAGATGCAAATGAAACAATTCCTCTCCTTTAACAACATTGTTTCCTCATTAAGTACTTTCTGGCCAGGCATTTGAATAATTTTCAGCCTTTTACACAAATGGAAATATTGGTGAAAGAGGCCCATTGTCTTCAGCTGTGTCTCCCATCTGGTACATATTGTGCAGTGGCAGTGTGCAGCGGCACAGAGTGACTAACTGACTCTCTCCTCATCAAACTGATAGGGGGTGCTCTAAGGCTGCCTGACTTAACCCAACCTTGATAAGCAGGGTACCAGGAGTGTCATTGGGTGAATTTAGCTGTGCCTATGAGTGTGTGTGTGTGTGTGTGTGTGTGTGTGTGTGTGTGTGTGTGTGTGTGTGTGTGTGTGTGTGTGTGTGTGTGTGTGTGTGTGTGTGTGTGTGTGTGTGTGCGTGTGAGAGAAAGACGGAAAGAGGGCAAGAGAGAGAAATAAAGTATGTGTGGTATCAAGTTAGACAGCTGGGTTTCATTTCTATCATCACGCCTTCTCAACGCTGGCATGTTTGACACTGTGTCCGCTATGCTCCCTTACCTATCCAGCATGTTGTTCTCACATAGGAGTTTATACAGAGGAATTAGACACTGTCTGTCACGATGATAGGCTACTCTAGTGTGTTTTTCTTTCATGTGTATGTTTCCATTTCAGTGTGTTTGTGTCCACGGTCGATTTTTTTTTTTTCCTGCAGGCATTCCATGCTCGGTTCCTTCTTGCACATGTGTTTTTCTCACACAGGTGAGCCTTGGGATAGATGAGTGAGCGGGTTTAAGAGAGGGGTGCGGTTTTTTGAAGCTGTCCGACTGATATTCCAGCGTCATAGTGACAGTGCCAACGCCTGCTAATTTACTGCCTTCTGCCCCCAGGCCATATTACTCATCCATAGGTTAACAAACAGGCCCTGCTGTACTTGTCTATGATAGTGAGAAAGTCACTTTGAAATTTCCAGTTGTTTGTCAGCTAGTTGACTTGATGTTGTCTTTTTCTCATTTACGACACATGAGGATCTGGTTCTCATGCCACCCGTCTCGCTTTTGGAGTCAGAAATAAAAGCACAACATATTGTTAGTAGCCTATATATATCTGCTGTGTAGTCCTACTTATATGCATTTCACATATGCACACATGCATGCATGCACACGCTTACATGGCTTGTGTGAGCACTCTGGAACATTGCTTCATGTGAATTATGGCCACAAGCTGTGAACTGTAGGTAAATATGTGTTTGTGTTCCTTCTTTGCCGCCAAAGATTATGAGATGGAAATTATTTGGCAGGCATCCAGGAACCTATCACCATTTAGAGAAAAGACATTTGGCATTGGATCATCACACCAGGGAGAAGTGAGTGGACTGGAACGTGTGTATGTGAGAGTGTGTGTGGGTGGGTGGGTGTTTGGGTCGCAGGGGTGATTCATAGTTGCAAAGAAACATTTGAAATATTAACTTTGGTAAAAACGTGTGTAATATTCAGTCGGACCTCTGCCTGATTTTAACAGTTAGGATTTTGAGTTTAGAGGAGCAACACCTCCCCGACAGTTTGTGATGGGTGATAAGAGAGTTTAGGATCTCTGCTTGATAACTACACACCAAGACACAGGCGCACAGAAACCAGCACATACCCTCTTTCTCTAATCTTTGCAATTATTAGGGTGTCATGTTTGGAAAAAGAGAGAAGAGAGGCAAAAAGAAAGGGGGTGGGGTGATGCAGGTGCTAGAAGTGGAGAAACAGCAGAGACAGACAGGCGCTGCTATGCTCCTCTCCCAGGCATCAACATCTCTTCCTGGGTGCCCACTCACTCAGGCGCCCCTTAAGTCTCTGGAGCTTCAGGTTTCCTCCGGGCTCTTTAGAAGAGGAAACATTTTCATACTGGTACATCAGGGTAGTGTTTAAAAAAATGGAGGTTGTCCATGAGGGATTTACGTTAAGCTCAGGGAGTCAGTCTCTGCCATAGGGGAGGAGGGAGGGAAGAATGTGTAATGGTTATTAATGACCATGTCAGATCTGTGAAGACTGAGATTTACTCTCTTAACAGGACCCCGGGTTTGGCTTTATAGATTTTCTGTCTGTAGAGAATACAGTGTTCAAACTCACCTGTGTGCTGCTTCATTCATGTACACACACACTTAAAAATCTTACTGTTTTTTTTCCCTCCTTCTCATTTTTCTTTTCTCTGTCTTATTCTTTGATACACACAAACATGAACACGCACACATTCTGGTGGATATGGCCTCCGCTATGCTACACTTTGTTCTGCACAAGCTGGGGCTTCCACGTGGTAAAGGCAGCCGTCTAGCTATGACAGCTTAGTGCAGCGAAGGCCCTCACCGGAAACCCAGCCTGCACTGTGAGATGAATAGCTTCCTGTCCACACACAAACACACAGGCAGATATGCATACAGACACACATATACATACAGTGTATGTACGGGGTCCCACCCACGCAGATCTCTCACGGATAAGCTGGCAGGTGTTTGTCTAGGCGAAGCAGGTTTACAGCAGATTTGCTTTATGCCATGAAAGTGACACCGTTGTGAATGTAATGATCGTGTCGTGTGGTAGGGAGAGATGGCTTTTATCAGGTAATGTCATCAGGAATAACCAAACCTCACTGTGTATTTTTTCTCTACCTGTCTCTCACTGTCTTTCTTGGTCTCTTTTAAAAATCAAACACCACTGACTGACATCTGTAACCTTCCTCTTCCCTTTTCTGCAGCAGAGGCCAATCATGATTCAGGGGCGGGATCTCCTCCTCCAGAGCCATCCACCCCCAGCCCTCGGAGGGCAGGACCTGGGGAACATGATCTACTAACCTGTGGCCAGTGCCAGACCAACTTCCCTCTAGGCGATATCCTGGTCTTCATCGAGCACAAGCGCCGTCTGTGCCGGGGCCCCGGGAGCAGACCGGGGTCTTTCTCCAAGCCTGGGGAGAGTGGCGGGATCACGGGCATTCCCATTTCTCCCAGGGCCAGGTCACTGGAGCTGATTAGAGGGTCCATTCCAGTGGAGGTGGGCATCCAGGTGACCCCCGGAGGAGAAGAGGATGAGGACAGGAGACTTACGCCGGCCAAGGGAATCTGCCCCAAACAGGAGAGAGGAGGTACGAAGACTGAAACGCACTGTAGAAAGATGCAATTACAAGAACCATAAAGCAGCTCAAATGTAAACACACAATCTGAAGAGAGCTCTCTTGTCAGTAGATGCACATATCTAAAACACACACATAGGTGCAATAAAAAAATTAAACTCACACACACAAACGCGCACACACACGCATGCGCGCACGCATGCGGGCACGCACGCACACACACACACACACACACACACACACACACACACACACACACACACACATATACACATACCCCCTCTCTCAATCTCTCACCTGTCCAAGTAAGATAGCTCTCTTTAAAGAATCCCAGCTGCTTGTTATTTTGACAGTGGCCTTCAGGAAGGATTAATGTAGCCTGGGATGATTTCATTAGAGTGAGTGAGAGCTGCAATGTGTGTCTGTTCTGCTTCGTTCTCAGTAAAACATCACACACACATATACCCACAAAATCACACACACCAAACAAACGCACACTGGCAGGCCTGAAGGACTTCTTCAGCTGAAACCAATTGTGAAAGGCGAGGAAGAAGGTGATAGAGGAGCTACCCCCAGTGTGTGTGTCTGTATCTGTTCGTGTTTTATTTTATTTATTTATTTGCTTGTGTGAGTGCACATCACGTGTCTGAGCATTTGTAAAGAAATCCTGAACTATATGAAAAAAAGAGGTTAAGAAAGCTGATTAAAATTCATCTGTGTGCGTGGTGAGGAGAAGAGGATTAATAAAGCAGCAAGGCCGTTCATCTGGCTGTTTGTGGGGTGGGGGGGGGTAGACTGCCAGCGCTGCAGGGAAACCAGTTCAAAGTTATCAGAGTAGACAGTCACCATCACACCCAAAAGCTGGGAAGGCTATCCAGGATTACACTGACTCCAACAGACTAAGAGGGACTTCGTTAGAGAAGGGAGACAACTGTGTTGTAAAAGTTACCAGCTAGAATCGTACATAAAAAGATTATATGAGCAACACAGAGACTGCTCACCACAGAGTGTGAAACTGGTATGTCATAAAAAGTCTTATGTAAATAGTAAAGGGGAGATTTTATATTATATTGTACATGTGTCGTTTTTGAAGTTAGTGTGGTCTTAAATTATAGAGCAGTCAATCAAAATAAATATTGAAAAACAGTACAGTCAGTTTAGAGTGTCGCAGATATGGATTGGTTCATACATCAGAGTGACATATCACAGTTTTAATAATATTTTAATAATTAAAAAAAAGTTTTACACTACTGCCACCACCCATCCAAATTAACTGAGTGTTTATACTGGTTTATACAAGCATTGGTAGTCTAGAAGAACTGATGTTAACGTGTGAATGTAGACTTTATGTAGATGCCATGACAACAGGCTCTTGGTTCTTTTGGTTCACAGCAGGTGCACAATTTTTTTTTAATAACATTTGAATGGTAAAAATCCCTAGAGTAAGGAACAATATTTTGTTACCATAAAAATGATCAGATTCAGTCACCCTCAAAATATGAAACATCAAAAACACAAGTGAGAGACTTTATGTTTCTGTTATACTAGTGTATTAGAAGAAACTTTTAATATGGTTTCTGATGTCACACATTCACTAATTTTTTACTGTGGGATTCTTTAAGATTTAGCCGGTCTGTGAGATGTTGCAAAACATTTTGTAAAAAAGCCCAGGGATACAGTTTGCACATTTTGTTCATTTCAGAATCAAAGCTGGTGTAGACATCTTTTGTCATTACTGCAGAAATCAGTACATATGCACAGTTTCTATTTGTGGCCAGCAGCTGTGTGTGGTCACCATCTTTTGCAGCGGGAAAAATTTACTAAAGGGGATCACAAATAATACGTGACAGCCCAGTTTTGAATGTCAGTGCTAATTTCAGAAAATAAAAGGCATGGGCATTATTTAAGAGAGTACAGAAATTTTCTCAGGTTAAACAAATTGATTGTAAAAGTAAGAAATAATATTCAATCAATTTGACACTCACTCCCCAACATTGCATTTTAAACAGTATCATGGCTTTTATAAATTATCTAATTTTTCAGCTATACCTTGGAGATTTAACAAGTTAAACAGCCTTCAACAGCAACCTACCTGGAAGCCCAGTTGCAGCAGAAATATACAAACATTTAACTTGGCATTTGGAAGCTTATGCAATGAAAAAGACCCAATGCATGGCATTTGTCTGGTAGGTAGTCAGAGGAAAAAACATTTAGGCAAAGGTAGTGAATGAGTCAGCCTGTTCGAGCGGCAGTCAGTTAGTCTATCAGACAGACAGACACTAAGAGAACAGGACATAAAAGCACTCGAAGCCCCAAATGAAAGAGAGGAGGAGAGCATTGTTCAACACATTAGATTGCCACTCAAGGCAGTCTCAAGTTTCAACCAAATTAGATTACATTATTAGGTCTAATTAAGTCCAAAGTGTTAGCAGCACCCACTCTCCAAGACACACACACACACACACACACACACACACACACACACACACACACACACACACACACACACACACACACACACACACACACACACACACATAAGGAAATAGTATCAAGAAGAGACATGAAAATTACCATATGTATCAAACTTACACACACATAAGACAGAAATGTACATGCACACATAATGTACTGTAGTGTGCATGAAATGCTTGTGCTGTATGCATAACCCTTAACCCTCTCCTCTCCTGGATTGTTTTTTTTTCACCTGGTTGTGTTTTATAACATCCTGTCTGGCCTCTTTGTCTGTCAGCCTGCTCGCTTAAAATGCAAACATGCTGCAAGGCTAGCAGATTCAACCCCAAAAGGTGCAAACACCCTCACACAAACACATACACATGCAAGCACATGCGCATTCTTTCGTACACATGGCATAGATGAAAAATGGCCCTTCTGTGCCATTTTTTTTTCTGAGTTTCTCTTGCTGATGTATGCACTCTGTGTATGTATGTATGTGTGGGCATTGTCAGAGTATTTTAATATGTCTGTGCGCTTTGTATGAATTTGTTTATGAGTATGTGTGTGTGTGATGTCTGTGAAGAATGATGCGTGTCATCAGGCAAGCGAGAGGTTGTCGCTAGGGGAGCGTTACCATACTAAGATGACCCTGGCCCTGCTTTGAACTCCTCCCAGGACGGCTACCGGGCCCCCTCAGAGCATTTTAAGACATCCAGTACATAAGGGGGAAGTCACATCATGACAACCTCTCCCTCTCTCTGTCTCTCTCTTTCTCTCTCACTCGCAAACACTGTGTATAGAGATCACAAAGTAAATATTTCATGAGATGATGTGAGCGACAGCAACATCCTCAAACAGCTCTCTCTGTTTTTCTCTCTGTCCACCTCTGATCTTTTTGCTGTCATTTTTGTGGGAAACACAGTCATATCCCTATATCAGGCTGAAGATTTTGCATTGGTTCGTTGTTTTTTAGCTTACAAGCTTGAAGTGATACCGATACTGGTGTTCTCAACTGAAACAAATAAGCTCTGGATTTATGATCAAACACTTTAAATGAGGTACCCGCTACTTTAGAATTGTCACACCTACATCTATAAAATTTCTGTGGGTGTGAAAGTGTGATAGTGTGCGGGAGCATTTTAAGGTGATAAAATCAGTTTTTTTTTCTTGAGCTAATGGGCAACAACGGATTTTTTTCACCTCATATGAGTAATGGTGGTTTCTGAATGATAACCTCTGGTGTAACCTACCAAATGTATCAAAAGGAATAATGACCTTTGTGCCCAAAGAAGTCAAGTCTGCAATGTTTGACACTTGTTTCACTTTTGCTGTAACTAAATAACTGTTTCCACACTTCTCTACTTGTGTGGATTTCAAGGTGTCTCTCTCCTGTCTTTTCTTCTCTTCTTCTCTCTCTCTGTTTCTCCCCCCATCTTTTTTTTTTGCCCCACCACCCAATGCTCCTTTAATCACCTGGCTTGCTCTCATTTCCATATTAAATAGGCTTTAATCATGAAAAGCAATCAGGCTTTTGCATATTCATACCTTCCCCTGTACGCCGGCTTCCCTGTCTCGCTCCAGTGCCAAGCAGCAGTAATCAGTAGGCAGGCGGCGTAATGCCATAGCCCCGGCCCATCGCATGAAAACACACACACTGCGTGAGTTAGAAATAACTGCACATGCTACTTACATATTATCTCTACTCCAAGAGAGAAAGAGATAGAGGGAGAGGGAGAAGGGTAGAGATAAAAAAAGAAAGATGGTGAGACTGATCCCTGATTTGAGCTGCGAATATTTGTACAGAGGCTCAAGGAAAAGTCGATTTGCATAATGACTTTGTAGTTTTGCATTAATCACATTTGCATATGAAAATGCGTTAATTACTCCTGATGATTTTTTTTTTAAAACTTGCTTCATTTGATGTCCAAGCTCTGGGGTTGTGATTAGGGGTTACATGGTGGCAGTTGTGTAGGTGGTGTGTGTACACACATGCGTTTACGTGTGTGTGCCTGAAAGTGTGTCTCATGTGTGTTCATGCAATTCTGGTGCAGTTTGTGTGTGTTTATGTCTTCTTACAAGAGTGTTTTGAATGCTTGCCAAGGAATTTATCTTGTGTCTGCTGTTGGGCATGTGTGTCTCTTTTCATTTTCTCATTTGTGTATGTGTGTGTGTGTGTGTGTGTGTGTGTGTGTGTTTGTGTGTGTGTGGGTGTGTGTGTGTGTGTGTGTGTATGTGTGTATTTCCCGGTTTCTTTGAGTGGCAAATATTTCCTTATTCCTCTGTGGGAAAAAAACAGGAGTATACTCCTTCCCCCACTGAATAACATGAGCACACACTCGTTCATGATACAGTATCTCCTTCTCGTGTGTTTCTTTTCTCCGCTTTTACGTTGCAGTAGGTGAAAAGAAAAAAACAAAGTGCGAAAAAAAGATATTGTGGTGATATTAGTGGTATTTAACAGAGATAGATTCGGGGGCCTTGGCTATGTTCTATACAGTCAACATTATAGATTACTAGACTTATTAGACAGTACCATTGCTTAGAAATAGAATAGTGAGTGCTCCTTTAGAATTTCAGATTTTAATGTTTTTTCCTTTAGTAATGCAGTACACATGCCTGGCTGGATTTTACTTTTTAAAAAATGTTATACAATTTTTTAAAAATAATTTAAATATAAAACCCAAGATACATCCAAGAACAGCTATTTCCATTTTATGCAGTTTGTTTTTGTGCATTTGTATGTATATAGCCGCATGTCCTTGTGCAGAATGCTGCATGTGACTCACTGTGTATAAGCAACTACAGTAACCCCTGCATGGCTACATGTAGACAGGCACTGGCTGAATCTAAAATGTGAATAATTTATCGCACAGAAATGTGATTTTCTGTCACTGTAATTTCTAAACAGTAGTGTTTAATTCTAACAAATCAATGAAAGAGTGAGCAACATGTTTTGCTGTCTTTTGTAAGATTTGCACACAAGCAGAACACAAAAAAAAAGAAAACTTTTGCCTTAGCTTAAAAAATAAAAAAAATAAAAAATTCCCATTTGCAGTCATTAATTCATCATTTATATGTCTCTGTATGAGCATTTGGGTTCACATACACATCTGTGTGTGTGTGTGTGTGTGTGTGTGTGTGCATGCGTGTGTGAGTGTGTGTGTGTGTATTCAATAATAGTAAACATATTGTTGCCTGTGTATGAGGTCCTAGTATTTTTGGCCCCATAACACTCCACCTCCAACAGGACCACCCCAGGGGCTGTCTGACTCTGCTTTGTGTCTGTCTGTCTGCTATATCCACCAGGGTCAACTAGGACTATAAGGGAGCTGCTAAAATGGCACAGCTGCACATACACACCGCCACAGCCACCTGACACACACATACACAGGGTTAGAAATGTGCATTCACACATTTATGTAGAAAATGGAAACATGCACACTGGAGTACAAGCACAGATAAGAGCCACACACACGAAACATATGTGCATGTAGGCATGCATACAATGACTCCGATCTCACATTAAGGCCTTCATCTCCCACCAAACACATTCATGTACACACAGACACACGCACATACACACACAGCTAAAAGGCTCCCACATGAAGGCATCAAACGATCCACAGCCAGCTTTATGGCACTCATATGGCAGCAGATTTGATATTTTCCTACCACAGCGGGGGAATAAAACTCGCCACTAATTTGGACTGCGAGCGCCACCGCTAACTTTCAGCATGTGCCGACTGACTGTGTCTTCCAGATGTGTGGACTCTTTGCTCCTTAACAGCCTTACTTAAGAGGCATTAGAAACCTCACACCCCGTTCCTGCTACGAATGGAGAGTGATGATGGCGCTTTGGTATTCATCACAAACATGCTGCTTTGTGTGGAACTTTGAGTGAAGTGCTGATGTGAACTTCATGGTCTCGTTGCTAAGGACCATAAGTTGTCCTGTGTCACTGGGAATCTGTGAATGTGTTTATGTTCTTTGCATAAATAGCTATAATCAAGGTAATTTGTCTGCTGCACTGTAGTTACTTGAGCCACCTCTTGCTTCTCCTCACTGCTGATGACATTTGATAACAGATGTGCTTTCATCAGTGCAGACTAATATAACTCATTTTATAAAGAACTATGAATGTGTATGTACGCTTTCAAATACACATACATGCAAGCCTCGAAAACCAGAACCTGCTGAGCTACTTATACACCTTTCTCCTGCTCTGGAAACACTCCTCTGGACAGACGTGCAGATAAAATCCTCATTTCTCTGTGTGTGTTCATTTATTATGCAGTCCGCCACACATTACTGAATAACATATGATATGTCCCTTTCAGGACTAAATGGGGAGATTTTCTCCCTTTTTTCAATTGAAAAGTAACGTGTATTTGCCTTTCGGAGGAAAGGGGCTACCATTAGTATTTGTAAAAAGGAAAAGAGATGGCACTTGTTAGCCAGTCAGACAAGGGTAATCCTACTTGCTACACTGTTGTTGTTCCTTTCGTCTTATCTTATTAGCATCCTGCTTTGATTGGGTGGGATTGTGGGAGAAGAAAACGGGGAGGCAGCATTTATGGCCGTATTTTTCCTTTTACAGGCTGCTTCACCGCAAGAGATATTGAAAGCCATTCATTGTACACTTATGATTCCCCTTATTTCATCCACTTATTTGTCTAGAGCAATTACTGCAAGAGAGAGCACTATACACAGACAAACACATGACAAGCATAAGCTGTTTTTATGTTTGTTTGTCACTTAAATATAAATCAGTGGTGTAACAGGAACAATATCTAGTTTACAAACAATATAGTATTAACAACCTTCATACACACTATATGACACTCACATCCACAGTAGCTATTTATTGTAAGTAGTAAAGGTTGAGTGAAAAAAATTGCAATAACATTAATTAGGAGAAAAAAAAAACAAATTTTCTCACTTACCTAGTTGTGCATATAGATTTAGTTTAATTTGCCTAGGTTTTGAGATATCCATCTCATGGATTTCTGCCTCTGCCCCAAAACAAGAGAGACGGAGGGAATCTCATTTGTGATGCTCAACTCCCAAAAAAAGAAAAGACATTTAGACATTTTAATAGGAACATGTCTTTCCAGAAACAGTGTCCCTCTTACTAATAATAATCCCCAGAACGCACTGTGAACAGTTTTTATAGGGGCTGTTTTTTTGGTAGAAAGTAGTTCCCTTTTCAGTGAAAACTATTTACAGCAACGTCTGTGGATTATCCAAAGCACCAGGGACATTTTTATTCGGAAACACACACTGATGTTGAATATTTCAAACATAATTTTTCAATGCTGTGAGAAACACAGAAATGTATGGATGGGTTGAGGCAAGTAAACCTGAAGCAGATAAAACCAAAACTAATTGCCAGGCTAGATTTTTTAAATATTTTGGGTGGACAGACCCTTTAAATGAGAGGATGCTTACAAATTTGCAGCAGACTTTATTCATTTTAAATATGTTTTTTATTAACTTTTATTATTTTTTTACATTCACTTTACCCCATAAAACCTATACTACTATCTACAAGTAAAAGGAAGAAACACAAGTTTGTCTTCTGTTTCTTGGATGAAAGAGGGCTTGCACTGTCATGTCCATAGATGGCATTGCAGACAGGGGAGTTAACTGCTCAAGGTTAAGGGGCTACACTCTCCCTGTATACTGGCGTAATTCATACTTTTTCCAGAAAGCCCTCTTCTCTGTGTCTGTCTCTCCCAGAGCAGAGCAGAGCAAGCCAAAATGAAATAAAGCCTAAGATATTATCAGGGTGGTTGGTGCCAGCGGAGCTTGTCTGGGCCTGTGGTCTGGCGGGGCAGCGCTGGCCCATACTAGCGCTTGTATATGTGTGGGTGTGAGTGTGTTTTTGTGTGTGTGTGTCCTAAAGGCACTGGATAGATGAAAGCTTTCTTTAACCATAAGCTATGCAGGAGCCGTGCCAGGAACAGGAAATGTATCAGCGTGATAACAGCCAGAAAGACAGAGAGAAAACGAGAAAGAGAGAAATGAGAGTGAGAGAGAGACAGAGGGAGAGGCCGCATGGAACCCACAGGGGGAGGCCTAGGGCCAAACTCAGCCCCATCACACACTCACATCTCACTTCATAAATATGTGTTGGGTGTGTATGTTGAGGGATGAATCTATACAGTACATGTCTGCATTTGTATGTGTTTACGGGTGTGTGTGGAGTATCTGAGGTTAAATGTTAGAGACAGTGCAAGCCAAGAGACAGTTTGACACACCTGAGTATGTTTTGGGACCCATTACAGAGAGAACAGAATTCACCTGGAGACATGACCGTTGCAAGGCTAATAATGTTGTGCTGCTGGCCTTCACAGTATCATAAGACAAGAGAGATAGATCAACAGATAGATGGAAAGAACAAAAAGAGAGAGGGACAGTCTCACATTTCCTTATTGCACATAGAAGCTAGAGTTGACTATCTTTTGTATATTCAATTGATAGTTTTAGATCAGAGTTCATTTATTTGTGGGTAATCAGCAGATACTGACAGTAAAAGAAATTCATCTGTCTCATTTTTTAAATTGTCTTAAATCATTTAAGGGTCTCATATTTAGCTGTACTACACATTATATCAAGGTGAAAATTGACCCATAGCCTACAGATGAAATTATTTAAAGTTTGACATTTTGTGAAATATGCTTATTTGCTTTCTTGCTGAGAGTTAGATGAGAAAATTAATACCATTCACACGTCTGTACATTAAATATGAAGCTACAGCCAGCAGGCAGTTAGCTTAGCTTAACACATAGACTGTAAACAGGGGGAAACAGCTACCCTGACTCTTTTCAAAGGTAACAAAATTGGCCTACCAGCACCTCTTAAGCTCACTAATTCTAGTTATATCTTATTTCATTAATCCATACAAAAAGTGTAAAAATAATGGGACAAGACACCAGGAAGTCACTTCTCCACGGCAAGAAAAAGTTTGGTACATAACACCCTATACAACCACAGTTTTTGTCATTTATAGATGTAGTTTTTTTCACAAATCTAGCAGTAGCAGTCAAATAAAGAGAGCTGAATATCTCTGGTCCATTTAAATTTCAACACTCTCCCCTTTTGTTGCTTCAGTTTAGTAAGCTAACACTAATTAGATAAATTGCAAAATGGTGTCAAATGATACAACACTGCTTCTGCTCTGTCCAGCCTCACAGCCTATGCTTTGCGTTCAAGCATGAGGAAAAAGCACTGTATCCTCTCACAACCTTAAATTGCCAGAATTAAATATTAAACTAGAGAAATTGTAGAGTAACAGTGAAATAGCTCATAAAAGTTCAGGTTATCTTTCCCAGTCACTGGAATGGATTGTATGCCATTTCTGAAGCATGTGAGGGTCAAGTTTTATAGCGAGCTGGCTGGGTTGGAAGGACTTATGCGATGCATTCAGGGCCACAGTGGTATTTTCCTGTGGGCTGCTAGTTAAGTAGGACTGGCTGCTTGGCACCAATAGGCAGAAGTCAGCTGGGGACCATTACTAGGAATATAGCACCCAGTCAAAGAATGGTAGACCAAGATATACACACTGAGCATGGGCATATGGATGCAAACACATTCATACAGTAAATTGCACATTGCACAATCCATACATATATACACATACTGTACATCACAAACAGAGACACAATATCAACTTTTTTTTCCCCATTTTTCCTTTTCTTCTCTTTTCATACTCTCTGTCTCTCTGACACACACACACACACACACACACACACACACACACACACACACACACACACACACACACACACACCAAACACACACACACACACACACACACACACACACACACACACACACACACACACACACACACACACACACACACACACAGAGGTAAGATGAACTGAAGGCGCTCACATATAAAAGTGTGATATGTCACTGCAGAAGGTGCAACCTTGGAGTGAGATGAGCACTATATCCCTATGTGTAACGATTTGCTTTTGTTAAATTAATCCGTCAATGATGAAAAAATAAAGCCACATTTTCATTTTCTTAAAAAACAACACAATACATTACATGGACTGTTTGTGTAAAATGATTGCTCCGATGAAAAATTTAATAAACCCACAAATTCGCATGTCACTCATATGTCAAAGTCAATTTCCTATTCACTGCCAGTGAATAGGAAATTGACTTTCTGGACAAAGTGAGAGTCCCTGAGGGGTATAACTGGAGCTCATTTGGATGTAAAACCGCAGACAAACATTGTGTGTGTCCACAATGTCAGTCTCCATTTCATTGTCAAAGCAGCTTGTTTTTTTTGTCATTTGATGCCATCACCTATCCAAACATTTTGTTTTTTATTTAATTTGCTGCATCATTGGGGACATTTACCTTAAAATATTTGACCCACTAATTATTCTGTTTATCAGTGGTAGATTTTTCTTTTCATTCAACACGCTTGCACCCCTAGTAATGATGCAATTGCATCCTTTTTTTGATTTTATGTCATTTGCTTTCCCTGCTGTGTCATAGTAAAATGGGTAGCTAATGGAATGAGAGATTAAGTACTTGTACTTCTATTGAAAATGGAAATGTAGGTGATAAAGAAAAACATACTGCCTGCAATTCTCTTTTTTCCACTGTCTTTCCCTCTTTTCTTATTTTCTTTTTCTCCCACCACCCTTCCTTTCCTTCTTTCATCTTCTCCTCCATCTTGCTCCTCTCTCTTACATCTTCTTGCAACCACAAGCACGACTGAGTGTCATCCATTTGTCAGCATCACATGATAGACAGCAGACCCCACAAGAGTGTGCACATAACCCAAAACACATACAAACACACAAACACACACACACACACACACACACACACACACACACACACACACACACACACACACACACACACACACACACACACACACACACACACACACACTTGTGCACATACACATACAGGCACTGGGACCAGTTAGCAGCTGATGGCGATGAGTCAGGCTTAGAAAAATGCCACTGAGGGCTCAGCTAATGCACTTTATGGAGCTCCCTTTTTCTTTTCATTCTCTCTCTATCTTTTTTGTCTATATCGCTCCCTTCTTCTCCCTCCCTCTTTTTCCTTCTTTGTCCTAGAAGCCGGGCCAAGAGTCATAGCTCTTTACTGACAGAGAGGTCTTTCCAGTTATTTTTCATAGCGCATCCCCTGTGCCCTAGCTGGGATAGCTTGCCTCATGGCAGCAACATGCTTCCTTGGTCGTGCTACATGAGAGCCCCTTCCACTCATGCATTGTTGTACAGCTGGACTCACTCAATGTCGGTGTTCATGCCTGTGATCAAGTTGTTGGAGATACCTGATCCCTTTTATTGTTAATTTGACCTGCATCCCAGGAGGCATGAGGGTCAAGCTGGAGTACACAGATACCTAGTACAGGTGATTAGTGTGTACATGAGAGAAAGAGAAGAAAGGGAGAGAAAGAAAATTGAAGAGATTAATATAATTAGGAAGTGAAAGAAAATATTTTGAACTTTGATTTCAGTCCCATACACTTTACAGCAAAAACATTAAGGAGCACTGTTTCTTTAAATCCTCTCTTGGGCTACAGGCATTTCAGCTGGTCATATTGGCTGCAGACATACACACAGACATACATACACAAACACAGACAGACACACACACACACACACACACACACACACACACACAAACATACACATGCATACACGCATACACACATACACACATACACTCACACACAGATGTATATGGTTAGCAGGCCAAAGCTGGTTTGAGTTAGCATGGAGCCAGTCACACTGTGTGAGAGCCTTACCCCCTGCCTGCTACTGCCACCCTCCACAGTCGCTCTCCTTCTCTCTGTCTCTCCATCTCCCTTTTTCTTTGACTACATATGTGTGACAGTCAGCTGCTGCTCGCCAGAGCCATGGTTTACCATCCGAAGCCCCTATTCCCTGTGAAACACAACTACACACACACACACACACACACACACACAAACACACACACAAACACACACACACACACACACACACACACACACACACACACACACACACACACACACACACACACACACACACACACACACACACAGTTGATCTGTGTGGCCCCATGTCTCCTGATTAGCCCCCTTTATGACAAACAAGCCATCAGAGCAGAGGCGAGTGGATCACGGAAGAAGAAGGAGGAGGAGGAGGAGCAGGAGGGACGGATGGGAGATGTGAGGAGGAGGAGAGGAGCAGAGGTGGGGACAGGGGGGTGAGGAGAGGAGGCTGGGACCCCTGGGGACCCCTAGATCACAGCCATGCTAATGAGGAGCTGCTTTGCCAGCAGTAGAGGTGTCAGCTAACCCCTGACAGGTGCACACACGCTTACTCCTTGTGGGCTTGTGCTGGCTGGTGCACGTGTGTGTTTGTCAGAGTGTGTGTGCATGCACAGAGAGGGTAGAGGAGAGGAGGGGCTGCAGGGGCAGGTTTCTGTCCCAGTGGCCTAGCCTGCGGGCGGCTTTGTTCTGTATGCAAATCTGTCGCTGTGGAGTTCTGTCGCCCTTGATGGAATGTTGGAGCAGTACAGCGAACCTGAACCACAGGAATGCTGCAGTGCACACACACACATATAGGTACACACCTACACATTAACACTCATGCGACACCTACTGTAGCATATCCTCTGCCTCCCGACTCACCTCTTCATTAACAACCAGAACTTTCATTGTCTTCTGTTTCTGCACTAAAGCAACATTATTCTTCACACTCCAAACTTTGTTCCTTGAATGTAATATTTTTCACCTTGTTTTCACCCTGAATGTTGTACGGTCGAGAAGTTGGTGGGCTAGCATTCAAATTCTACTTATTTTCAATTATTTTTTTCCCTGAGCTTTGAGATAGTAAATTTGGCATCATTGAGCATTCATTACCATCGACTAACTTTTCACTGTCAGCTGCAAAGCTCTAGTTTGCCCATCTTGTCGAAGGCTGAGCTTGTGGATTTTTGTTATTCTTCTGTGGTCTTATTATAAGTCCCTTTGGATTAGAGCATCTGATAAAGGCCTTAAAATGTAAGTGTAATATAAATGGAAGGAGCTCATGCTCCGAAGTATAAATTGGACTCATGCTGGAGGGATGGCATATGTGAATTCCTAAATTAAACACAAATCCACATGTCTGCACCATATGCCTGGTGTCTACCTCAGCCCCGCCAAACTCACACCAACTTTTCTACACTGGCCATATGCGAACAGCCAATACCATGGCTCCCCATCATTCACTGGCATTTTGTTTGTACTTTTAAAGAAAAAATAATGGCTATAAAAGGCAATCTGGAAAGAATAAAATCTGATGTAAAGCTCAGATCTTAGTCCCTGAAGACTGGGTTAATTGGCCTGGTGGTTTAGTAAAAAAACCAACCCAGGAGAGAAGGAGAGCATTATTACTGGCCCACCTCACCTCCACGCATGTGCCAATGTTTTAATAACTTCCTCCAGGCCTCCTGGCCCTTAGCACTCGTTTTGTTGTACAGGGCAAAGAGCTGCCCCCCTGTGCTGGTCTCAGGCTTGTATTGTGTGTCTCTGTTTCATGGAAAACTCTGCCTGGGTGGACACCTGGGCAGAAATATACTGTAACTGATAGTGAGTTTTTTCGAGGTGAATCCCATCACACTGTAGTATTTACAGGTGTATTGCTAGCTAAATGAAGAAAAGCAGTGAAATTCAGTGTGTAATGCAGCACCATATCACAGAATCCTGTTGTGACTCCATTTCATTTAACCTGTAATCTCAGTCATTTTGACAGAACAGTGTGTGTGTCACTATATGTGTGTCTGTGTGCATGTGGTGTGCCAGAGTAAATTGGGCGATTAGGTCCGGCATCAGTGACTGCGTGCAGAGGAGAATGTAACTATTCTAACTGATAGTTGACCTTGGTGGTCAGCAGTGTCTGGCTGTCAGGCAGAGGACTGCAATTACCACAAACTGAGGCATGACACAACCCACCATAATTCTTTAATGAATGCTTTTATTGGCTGGAGCACTGAGCAGCGACAAATATTCACACTGTCCCAGAATATGTGCAAGTGTGTGTGTGTGTGTGAGAGGAAAGAATGGAATGAGGAAGTCTGCAACCTAAAGTGTGTGTTTATATTTATGCAAAGTATGTGTGTGTGAGTGTGTGTGTTTGTGTCTCATAGTCATATAGAGAAACATAGGTAGGTATCACATTGGTTTCTAAAGGGAGATTTTGCAGCATGCAGGTTTGGGTTTACCAGTTACCTTTCTGTTGGTTAGAACCAGAAAATTTTAAATTTGGGCAAACAGAAGAATTGGAAATGGAGCTGATGTGGCACAAGCAAACCACAGCTCAGTGTGATCGAGATACCTGTCCCTAGAGATGCCCTTGTTGAGGCTTTATCTCTGATTCCCTTATTTGCTATTCCAGTGTCACCCCCCCCTCCACGCTTGCTTGTTTGGGAAGTTGATAAAATTTGTTTTAGGCTGTCATTAGGCAGTAGCCATCAGCTGCGACTAGCTATTAGCTGCCATGCTTCCTTTAACAGCATATGGCTCAGCTGTGTAAGATATGACAAGGTGCAAATGTGTTGCTGTAGTGGTGGTGGGGGTGGTGGTATATGATAGCTTGTAGTATTGATGAGGCCATGTGTGCAAAAAAATACAGATAAAAGAAAAAAAACATAATTTGATTAATTTAACGTGATCATCAGTCCCCCTCCCAATCTCACATCTTCAGTTCATATTGATCATCGTGTGTTGATGGGATTATACAGCTCCCAAGGCTATAGACCCGACTCTGTCTCTCGGGGCATGTAAATAGTCTCGTGTGTCAGTGTGTACGTGTGTGTATATGCATGTGTGCTCAAGCATGTCTGGCCCTTAAAGTCCCTCCACCCCTCTTCTTACCCCCTCTCATCCTCCTTTTCCCTTCCCTCTCTCACTCTCTTCTCCCCATCCAAGCTGTTAAGCTGTCCAGCTCTCTGCTGCCAAGCGGCCGTGTGAAGTCTAGCCAAACTAAACATGGGCAGGCAGCCCGCCACTCGCCCCACACATACACACACAGACACACACACATACATGCTCAAAAATTACGTTCACATACGTGTCCATACACATGCACATGCACACGCTCATGCACACACGTTAGTAGCAGGAGTCAGGTCATGTCCCACCCCACACAAACAGTGAGAGTGACTGCTGCACCAGAGCCCCACTAATAGCAGAGAAAAACAGACAGAATCAGTAAATGAGCCCCTCATTAACTTTTTCTGACCCTGTCTCCCCTGGGGAAAGCTGAACCAATCACACCGCCAAATCAGCTTCCTGTACTAGACACTGATCCAACATCAGCTTTCGCTCATCTGTTCTGCGTGGTACAAGTGTGTGCATGTGAATTTGTGAGTGTACCCAAGTGTGTTGTGAGAGAGGCGGGAGATGGAGAAGAAAAGTGAAAAGAAAATATTGCTGTGCACGTATCAGTGTCTGCATGTGTGTTTTACATTCCATGACAATGGGTGGCTTTGAGACAGTCAGCCATCTTAAGGGCTCTTTTCTTGATCACATAAGACTTTGGGCAAGAGTAACTTCTCTGTCTTTGTTTTCCAAACCAACTTGACTCCTCTTGCGGTAGCTGCTGATGATAAAGTAGATGCAGATGCCTTGCAAGCAAACACAAGACTGTGGAAATGCCTCTTCATCGCAGCCTGTGTTGAATTAGATGATTCCCAACCCCAGCTCTTTTTATGAGTCACAAGCAGGCTGACAGGGCCATGCTACAGTGACTGATAGATTCATTTGGCATTATTAAGTCACGCCATTTAAGGGGGCAATTTGTTAGTGAATGACGTACAGTTTGTGTGTGTGTATGTTTGTGCCGCCACAACAGATCACTTTAGTGTACTTGTACTTGTTATTACTGTTATTACTATACTAGTGACGTAGAGCTTTATTTAATGTGGATGCTGTTAAGACCGGAGGGGTCTTTACTGTTTACACATCATTTCCATCACCTCTTCTGTCTCTCCTTTTGTGTGTCTCTTTCTCTCTAATGCCACATCTCACCCTTATTCCCTCCCCCTCCCATATTTCCTTTTCCCCCTATTGGTGTGTTTTTTTTTTCCATAGCTGCCTCCCCTGTCTCCATATGGAAATGACAGAGTAGACGAGATGGATCTGTGTATTAAAGCCTAGCTGGCATTAGAATTAGCATAATGTGTCATGGCCTTAGGGCAGTATCTGCCATCTGCATTAGCCTGTAGACACACACTCTCAAAATTTCATATGAACAGAGACAAAGCCCATAGTAGACCCTCATACATAGACACACAGAGAAAGGTGATATAACTTTACAATTCATTTTCCTAAACATAACTCCACCTATATGCACACAGGTTGTTAATAAACATGCCATATGCTGGTTTAAAATGTTGAATAAAATCTTTTTTCTGCATATTTTATTTGAATTTTGTTTGTACAACATTAATTATTTATTTCTCTTGGTCCACAGATAAAGATGAGCCATCCAGCTACATCTGCACTACCTGTAAGCAGACTTTCACCAGCGCCTGGTTCCTGCTTCAGCATGCCCAGCACACTCATGGCATCCGCATCTACCTGGACAACCACCCAGCCAATTGCTCCCTCACTCCCCGCATGGCTCTGCCTCCACCCCCAGGTGCTGATGCCCTGCCCCGTTCTCCTCTCCCCACTTTCCTCGGTGACACAAACAATCCATTCCACCTCCTCCGCATGGCCGCACCCCTGCTCAGGGAACATCCCCCTCCTCCAGCTTACATGGAGACCCGGCTACCTGCAACACCACCCTTTGTCAGCCCTCCACCTCCACCAAGACCTCCTCTAGAGCGACTAGGTCCAGAGGAGATGGGGCTGCTGTCCCAGCACCCCAGTGCCTTTGAGAGAGTGATGCGGATGACCCCCATGGAGCCTCCTTCCATGGATTTCTCCCGACGTCTGAGGGAACTGGCAGGCAACACGACCAATAATGGGGGGCCCACACCCCCCCTCTCACCCAATCGTGTGCCACCCATGCACCGCCTGCTTAGTCCCACGCTTTTCCAGCCTGGCGCCAAGCCCCCAGCATTTCTGACCTACGCCCCACAGCCACCCACCTCTCAGGGGGGACATGGTTCTTCCAGCCCTCCTGACACGCAGGGTCAGAACCAGGCCCCGGGAAAAGCTAAATCCTGTGAGTTCTGCGGCAAGATTTTCAAGTTCCAGAGCAACCTGATTGTCCACAGGCGCAGTCACACAGGAGAAAGGCCATACAAGTGTCATCTATGTGACCACGCCTGTTCCCAGGCAAGCAAGCTTAAAAGGCACATGAAGACACATATGCACAACAAGACTGGGTCCATGAGTGGCTCCCCAGAACAGGGAAATAGAGGAGAGGGAGGAGAGGGTGAAGAGAAGAGTAGAGAGGGAGATTCAAGAGGGATGGGGATGGACAATGAGGAGGAGGAGGATGAAGAGGAGGAAGAAGAAGAGGAGGAAGAGGAAGAGGAGGAAGAGCTGAGGAATGGAAGTCGGCCAGATTCCAACTTAAGTGAGGACTCACAGGAGTTCAGCCAGAATAGGGAGAATGGCCCAAGACAGTCTCCCGTGGAGAAGCCCCTGAGCAGGGATAGAGTAAGTGACAGTGGCGGGGTGGGCATCATGCACCCGTACAACCATGTGGACAATCACCTTAGACTTAACCCTAATAAGAGAAGCCTGGAGAGACAACCTAATGGAGATGGTGGAGAGAGGGGTGAAGCAGAAAGAGAAAGAGAAAATGACAGGGAGCAGGACAGAGAGCGAGATGAGCAGGAGGACCAGAGGCCTGTGATGAATGGCAGAATTAGTGTATCTGAAGCAGACTCCTTCCCTGGGCTATTCCAGCGTCGGCCCACCCCCATCACCAGCCCGAGCCCCTCCAACAACAAGAGGATCAAGATTGAGAAGGAACAGCTGGAGCTTCCTCCAACCATACCCCTTATCTCCCCGGAGAATGTCTACTCTCAACTCCTGGCTGGCTACGCTGCTTCACGACACTTCATCAGAGAACCCTTCTTGGGATTCACCGATTCCCGTCAGTCGCCATTCGCCACCTCCTCAGAGCACTCCTCTTCAGAGACAGGAAGCCTCCGCTTCTCCACCCCGCCTGGTGAGCTGATGGAAGGAGGGAGTGCCTCGGGCCGAAGTGGCAGCAGCACTCCTCACCTCCTGCGGGGACCAGGACCAGGGAGGCCCCCGAGCTCCAAGGAGAGGAGGAATGACACCTGTGAGTACTGCGGCAAGGTGTTCAAGAACTGCAGCAACCTGACGGTGCACCGACGGAGCCACACGGGGGAACGGCCCTACAAGTGTGACCTGTGCAGCTACGCCTGCGCCCAGAGCTCCAAGCTGACACGCCACATGAAGACCCATGGGCAATTTGGAAAAGAGGTATACCGCTGCGACATCTGCCACATGCCCTTCAGTGTCTACAGCACACTGGAGAAACACATGAAGAAATGGCATGGCGAACATTTGATGGCCAGTGAGGTCAAACTAGAGCAGGCGGACAGAGGTTAAGACAGCAACCATTAGTTATACAGCCTACAGTGTACTCAAGCAAACACTCACATACACATACAAAAGCTCACACACATGCACACACAAATTCCCTATTGCCAATTCTTCAGCTATGGAGCTTGGCTGGATAATCTCCCTCTTTAAAAAAATTGAGACTGATTGATGTTCATCTTTTTTTCTTGTCACAGAAACTGCCACCTGAGAATATAAACAAAGGGAAACTTTAATGAGAACTTGTCTGGAATTCCCAACTTGGTGTTTCTTGGCAATCTGTCTGAAGATTTTATCAGTTAGGAATCCATGGAGCCTTTCTACTGTGCAATAATTTCTGTATTTATTGGATTTTTGTAATGATATTTGGCATGTGCAGGTACATCTTTGTGGGATTTCATATGGAGTTAGTTTTGAAATGTGCTAAAAAAAAATTTTTTTTTCTAAAATGCGATAACTGGAAAGAAGTCACCCTTAATACAAATTTTCTTTATTTCCTTTAAGGAAGCTTATTATCATGTGAGAGTAAAATTGTGTGAAGCAGTTAGCTTTTAAAAGTAAAAATAATTGTTTTCTATATTGACTGCAGCAGCGGACTACAATCCATTCCCTCATACAGGCCTAAAGCACTGAATGTCAACCTGACAATAAAACATCATGCTGGATTTTAAAAATCCAACATTGTCTTATAGACCTGATAAGTTACTTTTAATTTATTCAGGGAATTTGTCCTTTTTTAAATATTGGCATGTGAATTTAATCAAAATGTAGTTAATGTATGACTGTCCTTGCTTCAGTCAGGACATAAATAAAGGCTGCACTTAATGGAGGTACCCTTAACTGACACTCAGAACATTCCCTATGTAGGACTAAAGCAACATATTTAATATGTTGAATAAGTTAAGACTACTTGTGATTAATGTGAGAAGGCGAACAGTCCTGTTTATTGTTTGTAAATATTTTCTTTTTTTATATATTAAAGTTGCCCTGACTGTACGTGAAAGATGGCCTAAAATTAAACAATCAGAGGACCAGCTGCTTGCATCATCTACAGTATATGCTAAGTGTAACTACCATACATTATTGCTTTATCAAACCCACTTGATTACCTCCCCCACTCCCCCAACTCATGTGTGCTTACTCAAAGGCAATTTGTTAACTGAAAGCTACTTCAACAGTTGTAAC
The DNA here is from genome assembly GCF_016859285.1 of Xiphias gladius. Lineage (NCBI taxonomy): Eukaryota > Metazoa > Chordata > Actinopteri > Istiophoriformes > Xiphiidae > Xiphias > Xiphias gladius. The sequence continues at coordinate 18,552,519 of NC_053403.1, read as the reverse complement.
ACTTTCTGAATCTTTTTCTATCTCCCTCTCGTGTCTGGCATGGCATCTCTCTCTCTGACCCAGGTTGACTTCCCCTGTCCCCTTAGGACCGACAAAATGGTTTCAAATGAAATTCATATCAATATGTGTTAGCGTATGTGTTCTTCTCTCTGCAGTGTGCTCTAAGCCTCACTCCGACGGCGTCTTTTCACAGTTCACTAGCTCAGATTCATGCATTAGCGCGGCTTTTAAAAGGAAGCCTGTTCATTCGCCTCACAAAGTGATATGGGTTTAACTCCCAGTAACAGATTTTGAGACACTGTGCATGTTTGTGACTTTTGGGGATTATGGTTTTTATTTTCTGCATCATTCATCCTGAAATGAATCTGGTGCAAAAAAAAGAAGGCTATATGAGTTATGATAATTTTGAGCACAGTTACACTGGGGGAATGGCTGGGCGACCTTGAGTAGGGGCTATTTTTAGGGTGGAATGAAAGTTTGGAGCTGAGAAATGAAGACATGTGAGAAACAAATGGAGGGAGAGAGGGCGAGACCTTGACCAGGGAGAAGAGTCATTCAAATGAAATTGGAAGCATATGAAAATTGTGTGTGTTTTGTTTTTTTTTGTACGCAAATGCACATCTAGTGGTCACATCTTATAAAGGACCATCAGAGTGAGACAGAAGGACCGTGAGAAGGAGGAAGCCACATGAAAAGAGAATGAGACTACATCTTTCATTTTGCTACTGCAATTCTCAGTTATCAAAATTATCTTCACTTGAAAGTTTGACCTACTTTTTTGGCGTGCTGTCAGGTTTTATGTGCAGCATTTCATTTTAATAGAAAAAAGGAATACAGTGTACCTTCAATGCAAATTCCTCTTTTCGTTATTTTAGAAAGGAAATTATGTCAAGGTCACAGCAGCTCTCCACCACACAGTTCAATATATTTTAGTGAATTAACACAAGAAGTGAGATCGGCTGAAGAGCTAAGTTCAGCTTGCTCACACATGTTGATGCATGAGTACAAAACTCAAAGTCCTGTCATAAATGCATAGTGGATTAATTCCAAGAATATTCAGTTCAGAATTAGGCTAAAATGAGCCATACAGCAATGAAATATATCCCATTGAAATGAACAGTGGAACCCTGACAGAGATCCAAATCACACATGGACATTCAGTCTTACAATATGTTTACAGTGTTGAAGTATGCCATTAATGAAATACTCTGTGTAAGTGTTTAAAATGATAATAAAGTATTGTTTTCTCCAATGATCTTTCAACTGTTTTTGAATGCCATAGCAGTTTTGTAATATTATCCTGGTGGAGGGATTTTATCTTCATGAATATGTTTCTGTATGATTACTTGTTCACTGTATGGGAAGACGCTTTTTTAAATGTAATATTGCAGAATCATGCCAGATTATTATTTTTTTCTAATAAGAGTGGTGCCATTATTGACTTTTGTTTTCTTCAGTCTTTTCTTTTAATTTTTTAATTCTAATTTTTTTTTTGAATGACGTTCCTGTTGGTTTGGTGAAACTATCCCTCAAGGATGTAAAATAAAATAATTTAAAAAATGAGAAAAATTAACCTAAAAGCTGAATCTTTGGCAGGAGAATACAATGGTTTGTGAGTGAATGTTTTTCCAAATTCATTCTATGAGACATCCATGGACATTAAGTTTTTTGCTGTTTTTTCTCATGGTTGGCTGAAGGTCTTGTGATGGCACTTACAGCTGTAATTTTAAATACATTTTCATATTTCACTTTTCACAACTTTCACTTACACACTTTGTACAAAATAGTTTCCTTGTTCTTTTTGGGGGGAGTGCATCATTGTGAAAAAAGTGATTTCAGAACAGTACACATCTGCTGTTTTGAACATATATGTATTTTTGTAATGTGTTGAAAAATCAATACAAGAAAGCCAACACTTCAATAAATGTTGCAATTCTCTATGACTGAAGCAACTTTTCATTCTGATTATTTCACCTTCTTCCTTGAACATTATACCATCACACAAAATAACAACCTATATTGCAACAGCTATAAGGACCACTAATGGTTTTAGTGTTCAGTTATACTGTAACTAATATAACTTTAAACAAAGCTTCCTGCTAGCCCACATCTTGTGATATACCACATCTGAGGTGACAGATAATTCATATTTATATCTGTAATAGATTAAATAAAAATAAAAATATTACTTCAGCCAGCATGCACTGAAAACTGGGAAGAAATAGCTACATCTCTACATCTCACACAAGTGTATTATGCATTTCTACGGCATAAACAGTAATACATTCAAGCCTTCATAAACTGCTGCCAATGATTTTGTATGACCTCTAATCTGATGTTGGCATTAAAAAACTCCATTTTACTACCAACTGACCACCAACAGAGGCTGACCCACACATGTACAAAATGTACATAAACCATACATAAACCAATAAAAAATGCTACATTTCTCCAGTTGTTTATTTTGATTATTGTGGAATAGGAACGGATTATTAGAAATCTATGTAAAGAAGATTGATTATAAAAAGATATATCACTTTAACATATAATCTATATATAGCAGTATATGAGTATATGATAACTTTAAACTACTGCATTTACATTGATGCTGTCTTGCGTTAAGTTGTAGTATCATTCTGAGATACAGTAGGTGCATCATAAAGGCATCAAGCCTGTTTTTGCTCGACAAAAATTTTAAATTCATGCTTTTCTGATGCTGTCCAATTCAAGTAAGACATGAATGTAGGAGATAAATCCCTTCTATGTAAGGTTCAAAACATGATACCTTAATGTGGCTTCAATGAGCAGCTACAAACTCACATTTTCAAACACTAAAATGTTCATTGAATGTATGCCAGAAAACACGATTCCAGTGTAATAAAACATATAATCAAAGCTGTCTCTCCTCAGTTTTTTAGTCATTATAGGGAATTCAAAACAGCAATGGATGTTGGATCACTCTAGTGTGAAGTCTAAAGGTTGTTGTTTTTATGGTTGAAATTGAAGAAATGCCTAAGTCGTTGTCACTGAGGAATCTTGCTAGCTTGCAGTTATTTGGCATTACATTAGGTTTTATTTCTGAAGGTAGTGGTTGACAGTTTGATGATCATAAATGAGTCCTGGCATGACTACGGGGACCCATCAGGTATTTCTTAGTATTAAGCCAATGGCAGTCAAGCCTGTCCATGCTTGAGCCTCCAGTGCCATTGGATAGCATAACAGAAATAGTATGCGCAGAAATGTACAGTGTGTTTGTGTGTATATGTGTGTGTGTGTGTTTGTGTGTGTGCTCACTCAAAGACAGAGCACAAGAAGGGAGAGAAGAGACACAACAATAGAGTGGAGATAACAGAGTAAAGAAAGGAAAGGAGGCTTGTGTAAGGCGGGTTGTGTGAGAAAGTCAAATCAGGAGGAATTCTTGCCAGCTCTTGCCACACACAACCCAGGAAGTGTCTTGGTGTCTCAAAATTATGCATGATTCATTATAAAAATTGAATTATTATATCAAAATATTCTGAAAATAATCAAACAAGTAGCTACAGATTGATTACGCAGATCATATTTGGAGGATTTGTTGTTTGTAGGAGGGATCTGACTGATTGTGACTTTTTCAACAGTGTGTGTATGTGTGTTTGTGACTGAAGGCTGACATCTGGGTGCCATGTTGATGATTCTGGTCTTCTGGTCAGCAGAAATATGCATGTTGAGAAGCTGTCACATTACCACAGCTCTTATCCTAGCAATGGCATAATTATTTACATAACATTTAGAATAGCATGACTCTCTGCAGATGATGAGTGGCTGCGGATGTTTTTAATTATTCAAAAAAGGTTACAGAATTATCAAAGCTCATGATGTCAAATGATCCTCTCTGCTCAGTTTATTTCTCACTTTTCATATACCTTTTGAAAACACGTAAAGGGGACAATCTGTATGGCATTACTTTTCTTATCAAATTGACATGCTGTGTATTTTTGTGTATTTTTCTTGAAAACCGTGAATCATATTACAACCTATAACATCTTATCATACAACTTATTTTGTTAGGACCGTATACCTGTACTGAACGGTTTATTATCTAGGGCTACTCTCCATATAATCGAAGGCCACACAAAAATGGGCTCACAGACCCATTCTGGTCACTTCTTCCAACTTGCGCAGTTCACATGTGACATGATTTTAAAAAGCGCTCTTTTAGGCTTCTTTCTTACCAGAAAGCACTAGGCAGAGGCCCTATAGTCACAGACAGAGAATCACGAGGTGGTAGATGGGAAATCATGGTTTGGAGTAAAACCACCTCCTTGGGGAACAGGGTGTCAGCAGGAATTGCGGTTCAAGTCCTGGGCCACACAGATCCACAAGGCCACTGCAGATACCCTACTTACCACTGGATAACAGGGCTCAGGCCCCACTGGCCTCTCTGTAGATATCCAGTTACTAATCTACCGGCCCTGACCAGTACCCAGTCAAATGATGCTGCCCGCCCAACAAGCAGACCGGGCTTCGCCCTGTGACACAGCGCCCAGAGTAAGTCCAGCCCAGCTGGCTGCTCTTGGGAACAGGGGGAAAAAAGTAGAGGGAGGATGGAGACAGAGCTGAAGAGCAATTTAGAGGGGTGGTCAGGAGACAGAGACCAGTGTGGTTGATAGTGGTCACTCAACAGCTGTGTCTTGGGAAGATTCTCTCTTCTCGGAGAATCTGACCCAGAGGAACAAAGGCTTTGTGGTCATGTCAAGCATGTACTAAAGGACAGGAAATCTAGAGGGAGGAAAATCATTGAAGCCACCCAGTGGGAGGTTTTGGTCATTTACGGTGCAACCATGTTGTCAAGAATCAAAACGGCAATCCTCTCAAAACGGAAATGACAACTTAGAGTTGCTATAATTGCCTCCCATATAATCAGACAATTCCCTAACTATAGGAAAACTAGAATCAAAAGTAGATGTTATAGTTTCCTTTATTTTTTAAAACTCACCTGCATTGCAAACAACAATATGGAAGAGTAGAGGCACATGACTGTGGAGACACTTGATGTGATCCCCTTTAATGCTGATTTCCCTTCAACTGATCCTGTTTTTATCACTAGAACAACTCAGGAGGCCATGACAGCACAAGTTCTCCTAAACACTGGCCGTCACCTTGCCACGGAGACACAGTCAAGCAAGACGTCTGTTTATCTTTGTACTCCTGCCACACCCTCACTGTCTGCATATTTAAGTCTGCTGGTTCTCCTTCTGTTTTCTTTCAGTCTCTTCATCGATTGCTCACTGCCATAACCTCACTTATATCTATTCTCATTTCTCAGTTTTTTGTTCCTCGCAAGTTCTATTCCCTCCCTCTCCCCTTCTCCTCCCCTCTTTCTATTTCAGACCAGCTCTTTTTTCTCTCTCCTACGCTCTGTCCCATTGTCAGTGTAATACCATTGGTGTCAGACCTCCCAGGTGGGCCCAGACACAGGTAGATAGCTACCGCAGTGGGGAAGCTCTGCTGTCGGCTTCCTGAACCCCCCACCCCCATTCAAACACATACACACATTGCCTCAGGGGGGTCAGTGTCATTGTTGACATTGGACACATGCTTGTCATGGTGCAATATTAAATCTTCTCATTTGATTTGGACTGTAATTATGTCGTAAAAACAAACTGGCTGTGAAGCCATGGCCCGCCAGTGTGATCTACTTTCATCAAGTGCAGACTGGCTTAATTATAGAGTGCACCGTACACCCATCTTTCACTGGGCAGCTTTTCCTGCTGCTTCTTTAAGCCATCACATTCTTTTATTGTGCGTTAATCACAAGGCAATTGGGCCGTTTGCAATGGCTGGGGGTAGATTTTAACACTGGTCTGTGCACATCCTGCATATTATGCAAAAAGTCAAGAGTTAAGCAGTTGTACATGGCAATGGAAATCTGATGTCTCCTCCATTTCTGTGGTTTACTTAATGATATGGTTTTCATACCGCAAAGGTATTCAAATTCAAAAAATCTCTGCTGAAAATAAAGGATTTGTGCACTTCAAATTGAGTGTGTGAGGTTAGACAGATAAATTGGGTAAACTTGACAATAAATGACCAAATCTCATCAAAAGAAATCACACTGATGTGAACAGCTGTAAATAAAGCTTAGATCTTTTTTCCATTTGATTTTATTTCTGTTTCATTATCTTAAGAGGGAGCTATAAAACACTTGAAGGAATAACACTAAAGTATGAAGATCTATGAATTTTATGAGCAAATTATTTCCTCATATAACCCTGGCCAGTTAGACATGTGAAATACATGTTTGTTTAGGCTTACATTTGCCACATTTGCCACATGGCTAAGTCGAACCAGATTCCACCTTCACATCAGCTCGCACAGGAGGATGCCAGATGAGTGTGTGAGGGAGGGATAAAGGATGGAACTGTCTGGGGACTGACCCCTTTATGTCTTAATAGTTGAGCTGAAAAAGAGGATAGACTATGAAAGCTGAAGAGTCACCGAGGGAGAACTCCCTTGTTTTTGTCCCTCTCCACTGTTCTTTTATGATGGGTTCATCTGTGTTGTGACAGGTGTGTGAAGTGGGCACCTTACTAGAAGTAATTGCCATTTCTCTCCTGTGGGTCATTATTTGTCCCTATGCCTGAAAAGACCATTAGAAAGAGGTTTTTTCTAATGGTCTTGAGGTTAGGTTAGGTTTTTACAGAAGCGGAGTCAGAGATGAAGACTCTGTATTTCTCCTGTTATCTTGGGCATAAATTGAATAAAAATCACCATTATAAAATATTCAAAATCTGAGTACATCTATTAACAGTGTGGTGCCTTGCACATAAACACAGATAGTAAACACACCTGCTGATGCTGCTGTGGCTTTACTGCAGAAACCATTATAGTACCACTGAGGAGAGCCATAAAGGTGATTACAAGCTGCTTCTAATTAAAGATCAATAGAGAGTCTGAGGTGATTTGTTATATGTATTAGGATGCCCACTGTCCATTAATGACATTAGCCAATGTCACTGTAACAGATTGGGTATTGATTCATCCTTGTTTGTGCCACAGCTCAAACCAAACTATAGATCATGATCTGCCCAAGACGCTGGGATTTGTTTATGAATGCCTCTTTATTCACAGCCTGGTAAAGAGTCAGACTCCCTTTAACAGCTACAACCCCTCGACTCCCGAGGTGTTTTTCAAGAATGTACAGCTTTTATTGAATGTATAAATTGCATCAGTAAATGAATAAGTGGCACACGTCTTTTTGATGCCAGACTTGAGGTTGTTGGATTTGAAAACCTGAAGTGCATTGCTCCCACATCCTGATCCAGTAACAGACATTATAGAGCAGCAATGCATCACAGCAGGTAAGAGCAATGAAAGAACCAAGTTGTTGATTTTACTCAAAACAGCTACTGTAGTTAATTCTATGCACTTTAAATTTTAGGAAGGTTCTGTGTTACATACAATTGAATTATAAAGGGGAGATTTTGATTTGTCATAGTAGGAAAAGCACAGGTATAACTAATGACAGTCATTTACCATTGTGTGTTGGTGCACTATACTAGTGCCCTTGAGCTGGAACTCCTAATGGAATTCAAACATTACCAGAAGATATACCAGTTTCTGACAATGTCAATGTATCTGCTTCTTTGAAATGCATATTAGGTTTCATTATATGTTTTTAAATCAACTAAATATATACACATGAAAGACACCAAATAGAGCTCCCCCATTTAAAATACCTGCAAGTGACCTGTTCAAGCCCAACAACTTGAAAATTGTTAGTGAAAATGAGCGAGTACAGTTAGGATCAACTAATGCCTCCAAGATAGCTACAGACGTCAATGTTCCATAAATATGACAGTATTCTATTTTTCTCTAAACTGCACCCATAGTGTTCAGTCATTTGCTAGGACCAATCCTTAATTAGAATACCACAACAGTGAAAACCAGGGCAATTTTGAGTTTAAAGAGATCTTTATTGAATTCAGAAAACAATCTCTGCAGGGATTCACCACTTAATACCAGCCTGGAAGATATGAAAAACAAACATTAAAAATGAATGAATCAAGCTTTGAAAATGTTGCAACTGCTGCCAAAACAGTACCTTGCTCAGGCTGTAGCAACCTGGTAGACCAACTCCTCTGTAGGGCTGGTTTTGTCCAGTCACTGCACCACTCTGACCATAGCCAGTACTCCCATCAGTCTGTTTTACAGGTTGGCTGGGCTGCTTAATACTCTGAGGGGCTTCAAAGTCAGTGGGGAAGGTCTCAACTTGCTGAGTACTGTGTTGGCAGGAAAGTAGTCTCTTATGTAGTGCACATCATGCCAGTAGTCCCTATCCCTCCCCTACTCAAAGCTGCTTCTGAAGTCACTGACTGTGCCTGGCGGATACTGGCCAGTCATGAGCATGTAGTCATAAGGATATGCAACCCAACTTCTACCTAGGCCTTATGGTGGAAGTCCTGTCTATTCACAACATGGACACCAGGAAGTGATGGCCTGAAGCATTAGTCTTCAGTCTCAGATTTGTAGTTTCCATACTCATAGCTGTTCTCCATGTATGATAAATCACCTGCCTGGAACTTTGGAGGAAGAGGGACTGTTGGACTCACATTGCTGGGGCCAAGTGGTTCAGGGGCAGTTTTACTGGAGGAAAAGCGGTGAGTACTAGGTCCTGTGGAGGGGTTCCTTGCAGAAAAAAAAAGACTGGTGCAACTGCCCAGATGATTTCGAGGAGCAGAAGTTACAGGTATTAAAGCATTTTAAGCAACTGACTCAAAAGGTGAGAATTTTACACTAGCAAGGTTCCTTTGCTATAAACTGCTATCATGTCAAATGAGCAGCTCTAGTGCCACTGTCTCCCTGTCAAAGTTTTATAAATGTAGCATTGACCTGCCCTGACCAATGACAACATAACGTGTAACAGTACACAGCTGCTAGCAAATTATTCCTAAGCAAGGAGGATTCCCCAAGAAAAAACAGTGAGTGTATCAAAGTTGGCCAGGTGTCTCAACTTTTATAAAGGTTTATGATTTTGCTCATTGCTATCGTAGCTGGATACATTACAGTTTCGTACCTGTTGTAAAAATAATTTTATTTTCAGCCTACCTAAATTCTTGTTTTTGTTTCTGTGTATCCGTTGTTATTCTGGTGATTTTTGTTTCTCTGCTCCATGTACACATCTCATTTAACATGCCTTTTTATACCTATTTTTTAGTGCATATCTAATCGTTAAGGTTAGATATGATTTACTTTTTGTCAAACAGGGTGACCTGCCCATACAGTAACACAGTTGGGGCAGATCATTTTAGCGCAACTTGGATTTATTTGTATAAAAGCTCTTCTCCAAGTTTTAGATTGTTAAAAAGAAAAAAAACAACAATATTTTAACAGGTTAAAACCCATGAAAGATGTCATGTGCCGGTATAGCCAAAAAGCCAAGCACTCTATCATGTGGCTCCCCTAGAGGAGTAAAGATCAGATCTCAGCAACATTCTAACTACAAACAGATATAATGAAATCATCTCTTTAAACCTAAAACTACAGTATAGCAGTTTCTTGTCACATAATCGTATTAAGAGGAAAACACTGAGCCAAACCAATAGCCTGAAGAACATATCCTGATAAAACTGATAACTTGCATAACTACATGAGAAATCTAAATTTTTTTGATAGTGACACATCGCTTCATTAAGATGGTACTCCTCTATACCCAGCTTGAGACTATGCCAAATGTGCCATGGCTCTGCATTGTGACAATTTCCGGCACTTCAGATGTGGATTTCCTGGCTTTCTAATCAGAATGCTATTTTGTATCTCAAAAGGGGCTCCATTCAGCCCAACATTAACAGCCCTCGTCTGTGATAATGTGGATGCTTCGGGCCATAGGCCACCAGCTGCATCCACTTGTCAGTCTTGGGTACAGATGCCTTGTCTGTCTGCTGTGGTGAATGAAACTCATGGACTAAATTGGCACTTATTGTGCAAAAGGATTTTATGTATGCATTTTAATGTGCCTCATCCAATTCCTTAACATAGTTTAATTTTATCTGCTCACAGCCATTTCAAATTTTAAAATGATTTAAACAGAAAGCCCCTGTCCCTCTTGTAATTTATGTCTTTAAGTGGCCAGTGAGATCAAATGGAAAGGCTATAGATCATGGTATCAAACCCGAACACTCTGAGGCAATTTATCCAAATCTGCTGGATTTTCTGTGTATCATATTAGTTTCTCATACCAATCAAATGAAGAAAACTCAATCATGATTGATCAATAATTCAGCATTCTCAATTATGCTTTAATTGTAAGAAGCAATATCATACAATCTTATTGTGTGGATAGGTGTTTGTTGTTCTGCAGAGCTTTAGCTGATTGTTTATATGAGATTAGAGCTGTGTATCAAGGAAAAGATCAGGCAATGTCAAAGAGCCTTGGATAGCCAGCAAGAGACATGAGCATTGACACACTCCTGCACACACTCAGAAACACTCACAAATACATACACACTCTTAATGACACAAACACATAACATAAAGCCAAATGCTGCCACTAAAATTTGCATGGTGCTCAGTAATGCATTAGTGAACATCACTTGGCAATCTGTTCATACGGGCTTAATTGGATTTTAATACCGCCTCTGATCTTGTTTTCTAATTAACGGCGGTGGCTGGCAACCAAGCAGAACCATGCACCCAGCAACACCTTTGATCCCGGCCATATGGAGTTCCTCCAAGCATGCTGGGGATGTAAAAATCCCTCACCTAGATGTGCCGAACAACAGGCCCCTGAATCAAAATGGATGAGGTGAGGCGAAAAAAGGAGGGTTGAGAATGGAGGAGTGTGGCAAGGGGTGTTGAAGGAAGAGGAGGAGGAGTGGGTGGCGGCACAAGGTGGCGGTTGGGGGTGGGCAGTGGCATGTGTCATCCACACATCCAGGCGGCATTGTTATTGATTAATTTCTCTCACAATCGGTTTTGATCACAGATACATAAAACATGAGAGGGGGGACCGAATGCCTGTACACCTTATCATCCTTGCTGCCATTCGACACCCCTTCCTTGCTACGGGGAAATGTCAATAGCTTTTCTAATCTGTTTACTTCTCCCCTTGTGGCCACTGCTTTATGCTTTTGATGAAGGGCTGCCAAAAATGTGTCCTTTTCTACCCTTGCTTTTCCCGTTTTGGCACACAGAGTGTGGGTATTAAACTTTACATCTGCACAGTCACCCTGGCTCTCATGCTGTTATTATTATATTCTCATGCTGGATATCACTTAAAACCAAGCGCAATTTTTAAATCTCAGACTATTTTATATTAATACAGTTTTCGGGCTCATTTGTGCATGCACACCCAGCATTTAGAGGCTTGACGTAGCAACAGCATATTGACCAAAACCATCCTGCAATCTCAGCACCAGAGATTTTATGTTAGACAACTTATCATAGGTGGAAGCATCTAATTAATTAACCTACATGGTTGAATTGATGCTGGAGAAAGTTCTTCCTGGAAAAAAACTTTAAAATATTGAATATTTGATATTTGATAATATCATATCAAATTAAATATCTTTAAAGCTCTAACTGTACGTGTTTGTAACCATCTTATCAATACTTCAGTATCTCATTATATACTAGGTCAACATTAAACTTATTCGCTTTATTGCCAAGAGTTAAACAACAAGATCGATACCAACATGAGGTTACTGCCAGCAGTTAGATAGCTTAGCTTAGCACAAAGACTGGACAAAGGGGGAAGCTGCTACTCTGCCTACCAGCATTTCTAAAGCTTATTAATTAACAAGTTGTATCTTGTTTGTATAATCCATACAAAAAAAGTGTCATAACAACAGGAGGTGTATTTGCCATGCATGCTGATTTTGGTTATTCCTTTTTTAAAATTATATCACTTTTTGCCAATGCACACTGCTTGAAGAGTTACATAATGCACATGAGGCCGTAGAAATCCTTGAGCACTGTACATGACGTAATTACTGTACTGTACCCCAGCCAATGCGTCTGGGAAGCTTATGTCATGTCAAGTCAGGCAGCTGGACTTGGTGTGTAGTCTTGACAAGTCATCTCAGAGGCCTCAACAGTCCTACTGACTGATGGGGGAAGTCACCAGTATATACTGTATCCTATATAGATGGATAGAACTTTGAGAGTGAGAGTAATGATAATACACAAAACAATATGTCTGTCATCCATCCATGGTGATTTTGTTTATTCAGCAAGCTGCCATTCTACTGCTTTCTGACAGCTCATTAACTATGCATATTCATTAAAAAAAAAAAAAAACAGAGTAAATGGGAAGGATTTCATATCTACAACAGCTTGACTGACAACCAGGGGGATGATGTTTTACAAGGGGTGTCAAATTTCCACACTACTGACAGTTACATTTTTAGTTTACGTTAAAACACGTCCCGTATGAAGCAATATCATTAGACCAGAGACTGTGATTTTTATAGCAGTGTGTCTTTAACTGATGATCATTGCTGCAGCAGACCTGACAAAGGGTGTTTAAGTCCACACAGACACCCTCATGCTGTTGTTTGGCAAATATTGCTGTCTTAAATTCTTATTTTGCAGAGAGGTGCTCTGGCATCAGATGGCCTTCTAACAAATGCCAAAGAAGAAGGCCTGAAAGTCCCTGCAAGTGATTGCACTTGAATAATGATGCCTTTTGTTGTTTGTCCTTCACAGGGCAATTATTTGAACAATGTGTATGTACTCTTTTGAAGAGGATTGTGACATATTGGGCCCTGGCTAATGAGTAGAAATGCATTAAGACAAAAGTGGGGTTTCTAATAAAGATGGTTGATGAGGCCCGAAGGCCTTCTCCTTCTTTTATATGGAACTCTTTCTTTTTATGAAAAGAGAAATCCTTGCCCCCTTTAAATGATCAAATTGTCCTTCGACCTTAAAATGTCACAAAATTTCTCATCTTTCTATCAAAGACACTTTCAAGCACATTGAACGATGTGTTTGCTTAAGTGGCATATTTGATTTTAGAGTCCTTTCTCTTAAAACTTAATGAATGACAGAAATGGAAAGTGGCTTCAGCTGATGTTTGAAACAATCCCATGTTAATGACTAACTCAACGTCTGTCATGCTAACACCGTTTTAAACTTGCCATGTCTACATACTAAAAGACAAAAGAAAATTGCAAGCTTTACTGAAAAGATTCAGCAGTAGCTAAGTTTTTGGACAACACTGCCAGACTGCAAATAAACACATTTTAGCATTATATACATTGTATATATAATAATGTATTTCTCAACACCCTTTGCAGCACCAATATAGCTCAACATTGGTAAATAAAACAATTTACAATGATCTTTTACTAGTTGTCACTATGCTGATTCTAAGACATAACTTCATATTTACTTAAAATAAAAAAAATACAAAATCTTCATATGATATAAAGGACAGCTGTTTGTAGGGATCATTACATTATTGTCTGTAAAAGTATAGCTCTCTCATGCTGTTTTACAGCATGTTACAGTATGTAAGTCCATTCACATGTCAACTTGACAATGGCACAAAAGCTGCTCCGCCAGTTTGTCTGGCAAGGACACACAGACCTGTTTTCAAACTGTTATCACAGACAGAAGGTTAACAGTGTATAACAACTCTTGCCATGATGTTATTTCAAGAGTATCTACATAAGATACTAAAATAAAGTGTTTAATGTAGTTGCACAGAGGAAGGGAAGTTGCTGATCCACTTAACAGCATACCACTGAAACCACAAAATATGGACCATGCTGCTTGGATGGTACAAAGAAAGTGTGTATTTTATGAATATATTAAGACATTTATAATTTGATTAAATTATTACCATGTTGGACTGTAAATGCAAATAGCATAACCCCAAAGAATTGTCTCAGATAAGTGATAATTACAACTTATTTTCCTTATAATTAGAGTCACACAATATTTGACGGATGTTTGGAAATGGATTGAAGATGATGTCTGGACACAGCCGATTTGTCATCTCAGGGGATCAAGGTTTAGCCTTAAAATGCCTGGGGCTGCATTTTCCATTAAATGGAATAAAAGCTACATCTTTGAGCTGACTTGGCCTCTCAACAGCAAAGCTCAGATTGTAAATCAAGATAATAATTTGACCATAATGTGATAATTGTGAGATATTGAGATGAAAAAAGAGAGTAGATTTCAACAGATTCCTGGGCTTAATCACAGAGAGTAAAAGAAAGATTAAAACACCCACGAGGGATCATCTGTAAATTTGAAGGTAAATTTAGTGTACATGTTTTCTATGTACAGTATGTATGTGTACAGCTAATATCTGTTTGGCTTGAAGTCTGAGTTGTGGTCTAATTATGGGTTCCAAAGAATAGACAAGAAAAATTCTTTTTCTCCTTACTGCAGCGTCCACAGTGGTGTACACGCCCAGTGTACTTAGCCCAGGGTGATTCTGGCACAGATACAGAAACCAAAAGACAAGTCATATCAGCAATGTAAACCGTCCCTAAGGTCAAAAGTGATCAACATCAGTGAAGTACTACAGCAAGTTTTAGACTGAGGAGCAGTTATGTTGAAGTACTGGAACGAGCCATCTTGCTCAATCAGCTTTATGAAACAGTGGGTGATAAACATGCATTTGAATATAAGATTGATCTATAGTGTGTGCCTTTTATTGGCAGTGTGAGTCAAGCTAAAATTTCATGTTGTGTCCCTCCCATGTTCCTCCCATGAGGAGATTCACACAGTCGAGAGAAAAATATATGTTTGAAAATAAGTCACTCTCATTTCAGTCATTTATTGCATTTATTGTACTCAAACAAGTGAGCACTCAAAAATAGGCAAGTAGTAATTATTCGTTTATGTCTTATATTTATGCTAGACGACAGGAATACAGGTCGTCTCCCATACCAAAGGGAGGAATTTCAAAAGAATATGGTCAAGTCAGAACCCTTTTGTCACTTGGCAATTCACTCCTTTTCTGCCTGCCGTCAAAGAGGAGATTAAGTTGTCAAAATGTGGGTCCTGGTCCAGACTGGTCTTTTGAGTGCATATTCACCGGTCTGATCTCCGTCACTGCTAATAGACAGAGCTCAAAGGGGAGCAGGGAGAACAGAGGAGGGAGAGGGGTAAGAAGGCTTTAGGATCACTTTACCTGGATTCGGCAGTGTGGCGCTGGTGGATTAGTGCCCCGGGCCTCATGGCACGCTAGTCTGCAAACAACCCCATAAAACTCTTCTACAGGTACAAACACACATGCACACACATGCTCGTATACAGCACAGTGGCCAGTAAACACACCCGGTTAAGGTTCATTTGCACATCCACATGTGGTTTGCCATAACAACCAAACATGCCAGCACATATCCATATGCTAAAACACACAAACAATGCCCAGTAATCGCAGTACTTTAAAAATATCTCAGGTCTGTGCAGCAGCAGCAACCCAGATAGAGTAGTACTAGATAAAACAACTACTCTTAATTAATTCCTGGGGCTTATAAAACTTCTGCACTGACTTCTGGCTCACGTACAGTTGGGATGCCTCACACAAACTTCCTTCGACATCCTAGAAGCTTTCAGAAGTCTGTTCCTGCTCTGATACCACTCTGTAAGGTCACTCACTCATCCAGAACTGCAAAACCATAACCCATATAGAGAAAATACAGGTTGTTCTTGGCAGGGAGGAGAGAAACCCACCAGAGCTCCATCCCTGTCTGCCGCCTCTGTCTGCTCTCCCCCCAGTCACTACCTGATGACTTCTCCATCCGTTTTAATTGGTAATTATTTTGCGAGGTTTAATGCCTTTATTCAGACTGTCAGTGTGGAGTCAGGAGAGGAGGATTAGGTGCCCCAGGGGGACGAGACACTGGCACGGCCAGGACAGCTCATTTTTACACGGGCAGGGGAGGAGGACAGCTCATCTTTGATCCGGTTGGGGCTTCGCAGGCCAGAGGGGTGACAGCTGCACTTTCTTTAGCCCACATTTGAATTTGAATTCTATCTTAGGATGCAGCGCGCCGCGGACTTGGCAGGGCAGTGGGGTAATCTGCTCGGCACAAACGCCCGGGCCTTTTCTTCCTGTGTGCCCTCGCAGAGATTGGAGTAATTAAAGTTAAATGGAATGCATTAAAAACTCACTTGTGCCGAGGCTGTGGCGGCCGTGCCAACAGTGAATGGGCTGGGGCTGTCCTTTTACGCTACTCTAATCCTGCAGAATATATGTGTGCCCCGTGACTTTGATGCTACGCTACCAAAGCATCGGAAACGGCTACCAGTGGAGCTACAACTGACTGCTGGCTTTCACCTCAGAAGAACATCTTGGAGAGCAAATTCAGCTGGATTCTGACATTGGCAGGAGGTTGGATGGAATCAGTTTGGGAAGGCTATTAGCACTCTCCAGACTCATATGTCACTCACAAATTGCCCTTCTTTGATGTACAGCCTATTTAAATACACATACACTGCCTTTCCCCTGACCTGTGGTAATATTTAGAGTGAATCCCAACTAGCTGTCCATGGCAATAACTAATACATAAAGAACTTGTACTGTCAGTTGTTCTACAAAAGGTTGGCCTATACATGAAGAACAGCTTTCCATGCCAACAAATGCTGGCTCACAACAAATGCAACTTTGCAGAAGAAATGGGCACTCCCAGTTTGTCAGCCATCTTGACGTGGACAGTAATTGCCACAAAATGACAAACCTGAGCTTATCGCCATGGGCTGGGAACCAGACCTGCTCTTCAAGGTGGATGTCAAAAGACTTCAGGTATCAGACACTAAGGTAATTGTTGCCATCTTTCATTTTAGAGGAATGTGGACAGAGACAAAGGGGGGCAGGCTACAAAACTATCATCATAATCTCTCCCTGGCTTTGCGTGTGATCCTTGAGCCCTTCTAATGAGAGGAGATAGGATGGGGAGAAACATAGGGTGTGGGAGGAGGGGATAAAATAGAGAAGTGTTTAGTGAAACAGAAAATATAGAGCAAGTGGTAAAGACTAAGATGTAAATAGGGTAGAAGAAAATTCTGGCACACCCACTTGGTACAGAAGCTTAGTGCTTTACTATCTGAAATATCTCAAGCTAATCAACAAACTTATAAATTAATAAATAAATCATTCAGTCAGTGACCAGTCTTCCACTCTATCCAATCTGGAGACCTGACAAACAATCCAGAAAAAGTAAAAGTTATGGATCGAGGCAGCTAACATTCATTACACACATTTCCCAGGTTTCACAGAAAATGCCTACAGCCAAGAGCATGCACAAATTTGTCTGATAGCACTACATGTTACACCAAATATTTCCCTTTAGGCCCACAAGGGACCAGGTGTATAAACATGGTGGCCACATATTTGACACTACGATTTGACATTTGACATTACATCATTACTTTTTCATACCAGATATTATTTTGACCAAACAAGACATGAGAAAAATTTCAGAAAGCAAAAGTCTAAACAACACTAAACTCTACAGTTTTCAAGATTTCCTTGGGTTTTTGAATAGTCTTTTCCTCACCAAAAACTTCCATAAACCCTTCCTGGTTATTGCCTGCTCCTCCACTGCTATTTTTCTTTCTATTTGCTGTGACAAAAGCTAAAATCCCAAACATAATGGTCAAGGTACCAGTGCCTTTATGATAAAGATTGGATCTAAACGTGTTATTTATCCAACCCAGTATCCCTAGGAATTACTCCAATACGGACAATTCAGCTCTAAGTGATTTACATCCAGTGTCAACATTCAGTGGCAATGCACAAAGTAATGTGTCCTTTATGTGTCAAGGTGGAAAGTAAGGTTGTGGAGGTCAGGGTGATGAATGGGCCTGTAGCAGGTCCAACTTTAATACAGCAGACCAGAGTTTACCTCCCATCACTTAAAATTCTCAGAGATTTCTAAATATTTTCTTACGTATATTCATGTTCCTTCAAATATTTTCAAAGACCATGAAGCAAGAAATTCTGCAATACGTGTGCTTTAGAATATTCTCTTTGTCTCCCTTTAGTTTCTACATGATGAGCTGCTCAATAAATAAACCTTTCAGGTAGAAGACAGAGTACAAAGACTAATGCGGTTTGCTCAGTCAGGTAATACAAGATTTAAACCTTGCAATAACCTATTGTGACACATTCCTCTAATTCCTAATCTATCTAGTCTATCTAATTACTCGAGAAAAGCATGTATTTTTTTTTTTAGATGAGTGAGTCTCCTTTCTTGTTGCCGGGAATATTTTATATCAAGCACTTAAACTGAATTTTTGAGTCTCCAGGCAGCGGCTGACAGACTGAGAGAGAAAGACAGAGAGAAAGGCAGATGCACAGGCCAGACATACGGGCAACCATCCCTGCCATACATTGTCATAGCCAATTGGACAGATACGAACAGCCATGCATATGGACATTTCACCTGCACGTCACAATTCAAGTGTAGCTGCAATGCATACATCTTTTCTTCATGTGCAAAATCATGTGAAAGTGCCACGATTACAATCATACTACTATTGTCTGTAATAAACAGGAGAGCTGGTGCTTCTGTAGAGGAGGGATTCAAGTGCCCGTTCACTTAAAAGTGAAAAGAATCCCTGAATAACTAATTAAAAATCATTTGATTGCCAGTATAAAACCTTGGTTTACACTTTTGTGGATTTGATTAGTGGTGATTTGTCTATTCGCTGACAGACGCTAGATGTTGGTGAGATAAGGGGAAAAAAGCCAAAGCTTTTGGCTTGGAAGCCCTATTATTCATGGGCAGCAGTTGAGTGTGTATTTCCATTAAATGTGTGAAGGCCTCTAAGGTCTAAGAATGCACTTTAATAGATACCTGTCAAATGTAATTAACTATGTTTTTCCTATATCATACACTTTCCCATCGCCCCCAGCCAGAGGCTCCACACTGTGTTTGTGTGTGTGTACATGAGTACACATGCATATGTGTGTCTATGTGGGAGAGAGACAAGAGTCTGTCTCAGTGCCTTTTGCCACCCAGCGATTGGAGACAGTTTTAATTGCAGCATGACAACCACAAGAAAGGACCAGAAGCCCCATAAAAGCCAAAGCAAGCTGGCAGCCATCCCACAGTGGAAAGCTAGCCATGCCATAATTACAGGTAAAAAGACCTCTAGCACTGTAGCTCAGCACCATGTTTATTTGACACCAATCATGCAACTATGCAGGTATCCCAACAATAACGTGCTCTGTCCCAACAGGACTGCGGTGCCTCTCAAAAAGACTTGGACATCACCGGCAATCAAGGAATGTCTTGTGGCTTGTAGACTGAACCATCGTCAGAACATGAAAGTGAGCAGCAAGACCTTGATTTTAAAGAGCTCTGATGAATCCATCAGTGCAAGTTACATTGTTTCCAGTCAGAGAGAGTCTCGCATGGCATCAATAATTCATTTTACAAGACTCACTTCTACCTCCAGTGAGCAGGTCGATTTAAACGTTTTGATATCCATATCCAAGGGTGTAACGGCCCACATTAAAGACACATTAGCCAAGTCAGTGACACCTCTTGCTGAAGAGGGAATTGAGTCTTTTCTCAGCTAAAGCAGAGCTGATCACCTGTGCTCATTCCACTAGTAGGTCTGAGCTGCACTGACTTCTTTTCTTTGTAGTTGTAGAGTATTTAGTTTGTATGCGCAGAAGAGTGTTTAATCACTGTATGCATGATGGCACACACATTTAGCCTGGCCTATGGGAGGAGCAAGGTTGACTCTCAAAATGTGAATGGGGGTAGAAAAAGAGCTCCTGGGCGATGAACGCTGCATGTTTTTAATGAAATCTGTTGGCATGAACCCTCCTTCAGCGTACACTTAGATAGCTCAGTTCATTCAAATCAGACTTCATCCCCCAATTTTAAGCAATCACATTGGTATTCATGGCAATACATTCACAGTGTAAATCACAAACATTTTAGAGACAGCATTGGTCTCTATTTAGAAATCCAGACCCCAGCACATAAATCTCACCTCTGTAAGTGCTTTACGAGAGCAAAATGTGTGTTTTATGTATTCTTTATGAGTGTGGAAAGGCCACATCTTGAATGACACTCACTGCCAGAGCAATTGGGGAAAAAAATACAAAAAACGTTTTACAGGCTCATTTTCTATAACATATGCTCACTTTACACTTAGAAGGAGTTTGTGTAAAAATACAGGGCAACATGTTTCCTCGTGCTGCTGCTCACCTCTTTTGTTGAGTTATTCATTTGCTGGCTCTGTTATTTACTTGTATCCTGGTTGTGGTGATTTACTAGTTAGGTAATGACTCTCAAGGCAATTGGCTGCTAAAGTGGTGAACCGGGGCTCAAGTGAAGGGCAGTGTTTATCATGGTATTGACTTTCTGACTGGAATGCCATAGACTCTTTTGTTAATGCTGAGCCAAGGGAGGTAACATGACCCACAAGCTCATTCTCTCCCTGTTGTTTTATTCTTTAATCATGTTCTTTGTTTTTTAACTTTTTACAATTTTGGATTGTGTCACATCTTTAAGATGTGAATGAACAAGCAGATTGACACCACTCTCATGTATTTATATTAAATAGGGAGCAAGAGCTATGGTTGCAGTTACCTTAGCTTAGCATAAACACAGAAAGCAGTTGGGAACAGCGTTAACAACATTACAACAACCAACCGCTGGTTGCCTGGCAAACTCAGACTAACAACAAGACTCAAGAAAGTCACATGGCCCAGGCCATTTCCGCAAAAAAAAACAGTTACGGCATATAATTTCCCATTGATCCACAATGGTGTTGTTTTTAAATTTTTGTTTGTGTACGCAATAAACAAACAAGATACAACATGTTAATTTACAGGTTTTGGCAGGAATTTTTTTAAACTTACTTTGGAGAGAACTAGACTAAGTTACCCCTGTTTCCAGTCTTTATGCTAAGCCAGGCTAATCATCCTCTCCCTCTAGCTCCACATCTAGTATATGGATATGAGAATGATGCCAATCTTCTTATTTAACCCTTGGCCAGAAAGCGAACAAACAGATCTCCCAAAATAAACTTTTCTCTTAACAGCAGTCAGAAGGATCTGTAAGCCAGAGACATACTGTACTATCATTCTTGATCTTCCAGGCCATTGTACGGGTGACATGCCAAGGTGAACAGGGGCTGTCTGGTGAAGGCAGCCGAGGACTTCAGGTGGCAACTTACAGGCAATGATAAAGCTTGGTTATCCAGTCAGGCAAATGAGTTGATACTGCATAGGAACATTTTCACTGTAAATGTTATATACTATAGATTACTGATAGGTCCGTATTAACTGGCTTTTATGAATAGTACACCAAGACAAATTTCAGAAATGTCAAAGGTTCGTTTAAATTTATCCAAAAATAGAAAACTTCACTTAATTCACTTCAGATTCCACCATAGCATCTATTAGATGCCATTTTTGACAATATGAAGGTGTAAAAGCTTGTAAAAGTTTTGTTTTGTTTTCCCAGGGGACTCTTTGCACTTACAAACATATGGTGTCCATCTGTATACATTTTCCAAAGATGTATTTGACCTTTCTGTTAAATTTAATAGGAAAACATATTCTACTGTTTCTTCATGATGGTGATTCTATGCAGTTAAATTCAACGCTACATAAATTGTTGGCTAGCTTGAGCTTGCCAGCAGAGAAGAAGTTGTTCAGCGATAGATACCAGGACATAAGCTTTATGGTGGAAGGTAGTTACCATGATTGTAGGATGTTGTGATTATGCACCTTTGTACTGCCAGATTTCACAAAGCAAAGGCTTCAGCAATAGGAAAAGGGGAAAAAAACTGGTCCAGTTATTATGAGACTGCTTGCTGGTGTATCACAAAAAAAACAAAAAAACATTCAAAGTTAAAAGAATAGGACAAGTGGGGACGTGACCGCTCTGAGACCACTGACTAGCCACCAGCACTTTTGTCTGTCTCACTTAGCACCGATGAAGATTCAAAAGAGAGGCTGAGGAAAGCAAGAGGAGACCACACACCATGAGAGGGAGGGAGGTCTCTGATGTGTCGACAGAGAAGATGAACTAGGGGAATTTCATACCTGGAGTGATATTATGTCATCTGGGTCAAATCATTGAAGATCAAGAGACATTATTGTACTGCAAATATTAAAGAGATATCTAGTTGCCATCAATTTTTTTATGATTTATTTCAGGAGTTAGAATATTTGTAGTAGTAGTCTGAATGGTACTTTTTGGTTAGCACACTTTCCTTCAACTTGTCCCATGTTATGTCAATCTACATTTCTCAGACACAACATGTCTTGTGGCTGTACTGTATTGTTGGCCATTGAGGCTACTGTCAGTGATGACACGGGTATTTGTGCCTCTTTTATGATGTGTTTCCCCATGTAGTATGCTTGCTAAGATTTGGCTCAAAAGGGGTGACAGACTGACACCAATGAAATAGGGGGAAAAAATGGGAAAAAACACCCCATATAAATACAATGTGTAGTTTTTGCATTTTGGTTTTTGTACAGATTAAACAAATGAGATGTAATGTGTTAATTGATGAGCTATAGGAGTGCTGGTTGGCAGATTACCCCTTGTTTCCAGTCTTTAGGCTAGCTAAGATAACCAGTTGCTAACAGTAGCTTCCTATGTATCATAGACACATGAGAGTGATATCAATCTTTTCATCTTATTCTCGCCAAGAAAGCAAATAAGCATATTTCCAGTAATTTCTAGTCTTTATAGAAAGCTAAGCAAACAGTCTCGTGGCTGTAGATTCATGTTGAGTGCACAGATGTTAGAATTGTAGTGTTCCTTTCATTTAACTCTCAGCAAGAAAGTGAATTTCCCAAAGTTTCAAACTATTTCTTTAAGTAAAAACAGTACACAGAGTACCTAATACACAATAATGTGCTGTGTCAAAGCGACACGTAGGTATAGTACACAAGTATCTGCATAAATAGACACCCAAAGACACACCCACACACATACAGTAAGCGCAACCCAGTAACAGACCTCATGTGCTGCTATAAGTTATTTAAATGCTCGTACTTCGGTGGTAGTACAAGATATCCCACCATGCATCTCTCTCCCTCTCCTTTTCAGCATGCATGCACACACACATACACTTTTGCTTTTTCTCATGACTATAAATTTGCATATCTAGAAAGTATTTCCTGGTAAGTAGAGCAATGGCAGCTCTCAGGAGAGACACAGACACAGATAAAAATTTGTATTAAAAAGAAGAAACATCTAAGCAAAAAAAGAACAAAACCACAGTACACCATTACTTTAATGATCCATCATGTTAAAAAAAAATATTCACAATCCTGCTACAATAAACAAGGGAATGAAACACTGGTGTGAAGTGCTTTTCATTTAGATCTTGCATGCAGCAGATGTTTGCTCTTCACTTCTCCTTTAGTATTTTTTTTTACCACAGTGCTTAAACAGGTCATATAACCACAGCAAATTAAACCATTAAAGATCTGTTAAAGTGATTATAGTAAGTGTCACAATATATAACAGTGGGTTAAAGGTCAGATTTCCTCTGTGTCTCCTCTTCACCATAAGCACGGGGGTGTAGCTCCTCTAGTGAAATTTCTCTTTTCCCCCACAGACCTATACATCGTAGGTTCAGGGTTCAAAGGTTATGAGTCCCAGGAGGTGTCAGCTTCATTACCCGAGAGTGCATCAGCCCAACCCAGAGGGCTTTCTCAGTATTTACGTAACCGCTGACCTCTCTCTACTAGAGAAGCTCCCTCTTTCTGTTGTTCAAGCAGTCCTTCACTCTCCAGTTTACCCCCTTCTTCCAGGGGATTCAGGGTTCAAGTTCACTGTCAGCGCAGCCCAGACATGTTGAGACTATCCAGTAATCCGTCTCAAGCAAAACACTACGTGTATTTGCCTTTTGTGTGTGTATGTGTTGTGCAATCCTACATTTCTTGGTGGAAATGGTGACAATATGTATTTTCTTAAATGATCTTTTCTTTGAAATTTTTTTATTTAACATTATACTTTGGTTATGGTTGATCATGAAGGAGCCATCAGATACATCTTTTTTTTCTCTTCTTTTGATTGTATCCCAAAGTTTTGTACATGCAACCAATTTAGTCTCAATAAATAAATAAAACTTAATCCTAAAAGATATAAAAAACGTTTTTGAAAGACACTTACATCAAAAATTGAGGGGTTCAAAGATTATTCTTGACCTTGGAAACGTTTTGAAAAAAAGTTTTGAAAATATTCTAACGACAAGTTCCATTTAGTAGCTGTTCTGGAACTTTTGATCATATCATATGATCTTCATCAGCAGATAAGGTTTTACTCGGTTGTCATGTACCTGCAATGTACAACTTTAAGAACTTCTCATCTATGATGGCTTAAAAGTTAAGGTTCAATGAACATTTTTTAAATTTTCATTACATATGTGTTGTTTCACTTCTGATTTCTTCCCCTCAAATACTGTTATCAAGGTCAGAAATGAGCTTTGAACCTTAACTTTTTAAGCCAAAGTGGACAAGAAATCCTTAAAGTGCTTAGAAAGAAGACTAGATAGAAGACTAAACATTTATAATTCTACTGCTACTGGGAAAACTAAGATCATCTGATATGAATGAAAGCTCCAGATCAGTTTCCAAATGGACCTTGTGGTGAAATTTTTTTCTTAACAATCAATCAACAACATATAAATTGTGGAAGGTGTTGTGTTTGAGCTTACCTTAATATCCCTGTATCGTAATAAACATCGCCTTAAGAGCAGCCAATCTGGATTGGCTTCGACTGATATATCTAGCAGAGAATCCCAGTACAGGATACTCTCTTTCCTCTCCACCCTTCTTTTTCTTTAATGCCTGATTGTTTAAGTGATAAGTGACGGTGATGGATGAGCTGGGTTTTGTGTAATTATTATCCTTGTTATCATTGTCACTGCTGATAGCATACATCCCCATGTCCCAGCCCATCTTGCATGTGATAAATAACAGTAGCAAGCAAAAATACATTCAAATCATTTGTGAACAGACCCCTGGAATGTAAACACATGGGCAGGCTAATGGAGGGTCCTGGTAGATACGAGAAAGAGTCCTGAAGGTGTGAAATCCTGACTATCATGCGATGACGCGATTGTGATGTTTTTACTTTGTATCTGTAACCACTGCCAAATGAGCAGTGCTGTAGACTACACACCCAAAACACACACGCTGGCTCTCTACCACCTCTGAGGCCTCAAAATACTTGGCCTTTTTCCTCTTTCACGGAATATCCTAGTTTATCCAAACAAAGCTTATTTTAAAGAGAAGTCATTCAGTCATTATATATTCTTTGTCAGAGGTGATTAACTGATTCTAATGCTTTTATCATGCATCTATGAGACCTGACAGCCTTTAGGTGATGTAATCTCTGAGAATGATTTATGGATTATTGCAATTAGTGCTCAGATAAAGGCTATTATTAGAGTTCATTTACCTTTTACAGATGACTTTGTGCAGTGTTACGTCTTTTTGAGGAACATTTACACAGTACCTATGTGAAGATAGAATCTAATGTAAAATAAACAGTGGCTTGAGGAAGAGTGTATGTGCAGTGTATGATCCACAGGACACTGTGATGTATGAGATATTAGCTGCTATTTGCCTGTATTGAGTGTTATTTATATTAATAATAATGTAAGTTCCTGCTATCTTTGATCCATCACAATAAAATGAGCCTTGAAATAGTCTATTTCTCCTTTTTTTTCCTGCTGCGCTACCTCTGCTTCTGTCTCATTTACTCTCAGACTAGAGTGAACATGACCTCTGACACTGAGCTCTGTGGCTGACTGAGCATTATGAGATGCTAATTGGCCATATAACTAACAATATATCAAACTGTGTTATACTGCCATGTAAAATGTGAAAAAACATATTGCAGACTAATAATTGTTGCCAATTCTTCCTCTGGTGATCTCACCTTACAATATATTTGGCAGGTCATTTTTTAAGCAACTACCTTAACAAAATAATCTTATTCATGTAAATGTTTAATGATCGCTGTGATTCTCCAAAGATTAAAAACAAAATTTTCCTTGTTTAATTGCAAAGGACATTGTTTAATGTGAGATTTCTACTATTATAAAAATACGAATTTTCACTGATAGTGTTAACTTACACTCCTGTATAGACAATAATTATTGCAGGGTTATGTCGATTATTGGGTATTGTATCAGCAACTTTTGGTGAAAGTTCAGTTGTCCTGGAGCAATACATGTAGTATTACATTACTTTTCAAAACATTTCTCAATTCACAAAATGTTAGTTTTCAAGAGTTTATTCATTTTTTTTGCTCAAAAGGTACATGTGAGGTACCTTTTAAGGCAAGAAAAAACATGTTTTTTTATCCTACTGTAGCAAACATTGTATTGTAGTGTACCCCCAGCAAAATGACTTACGGTCATCTCATCGTTTAATTCCATTTCAGTGCAGCCCGTAAAGGAATTTCTCTTCCCCTTTACCAGTTTGAAATGTCATCTGATCCCATCAATTACAATCTGCTCTACAAACAAACTCTACCTCACACCTTGATGGACATTTAGGAGATTAGATGTCTAACAATCAACTGAAAGGCTAAAAGACTGGAGAGTATACACCCAGGGTCATTTAAGAGAATGGTGACATAACAGCAAAAAATGACACCTAGCACCTGTGACGACTTTTCACTTTCATCAGATGCAACATAAAAGCATAAATCAGTGTCTTTTTAAGTTTAATACTCTAACTCTTTTTAGGGCTTGAGGCATAACTCTGTGTAAGCTGATACAAGGCTCGGTTGGTGAGAATGCATGATTGTTCCCATGTTAAGACTTTATATAAAGATCAGGTTTCAGTATAGGAATCACAGATTTTTGTTCCCTGTGAGCAGAGGAGACAAGGAGCATTTTAAGGGCCCTAAAGGCAGATCAATCAATCCTGGTCTGTGGAAGTTGAACTGTTGGAAAGGTCAGACAGGTCAGGGAGCAGTGAAAGTTCACTGCTGGCTGCCTGAAGCTGTCTCTTCGTCAGGTTGAACAATCGGTCATTGTCACAGGAAGGTAGAGTCGCTTATCCCAATTTAATTGGCAGTCTTGGTCCAAAAATCAAAAACAGTTATTTGGATGATTCAGAAATTGAATATATCGTAGCATATCATGAAGTATTTTAAGGGAAAATCAGGTGTGTACAGCTGCACCCAGTACAATGGATGACCTGAAATGACAGCAGCTTGGATACATGAGCCACTAAGTACCCCATAAAGCACCTTCACGCCTCTCCTTCTCTCTCTTTCCTCCTTTCTCTGTCTCACTTTCTACCCCCCTTCTCCATCTGTCTCTTTCTATAGCACTGTCTTACTCTCTCACTCCAACCCCACCCCCCCCCTTTTTTTTTCTTCATAGACAGATGATATGCTGTCATCCTTCCAACACAGTAGCATATTTCTTTCCCTGGAGCAAGTAACTCTGTCTCCTGCCTGTGTCCACACTCCTGCCCCCCCCCCCCAAAAAAAACCCAACAACACAACCCAGGACAAGCATGGCCTGCAGCTTCGATGGCCCTCTGTGGAACAAAAACACACGCTGCCTCTCAAAAGCCTCCTTTATCCACAGCGAACAAAAAGATGGCTTCACCTCCGCACTGTTCCCACCATTAGGCCCCGGCCTGGGCCCTTTTTCCTTGTCCCCTCCTCTCTCCCCCCTGCTCATACCCCCACTGGGTCCTTTCAGCATGGGGGGATGGGAGTGTGAGGTACGCCCTTTATGTTCACATGTGTCCATGCTGGTTTACTCTGTCAGACTTGCCCCCTTCACAATAAACGTGCAAAGAGATTGACCAGCAGCTTTTGACACAGCCACCCCCATTCAGATATGAATGTTCATGGGAGGAAAAACACACCTGCACCTTTATGTGTGTGGGTTCACAGTTAATGCGAGAGGGGTATGTCTGTTCTGGGTGACTTTGTAGTTTGGAATTAAGCCTAAAATTGTCTCTGAATAAGGCTGAAATCGGACAAATCTATTTGACTCGGCTGAACTTGACCGGATAGGCTTAGGTATATTTGTAGAAGGCATTTTTTTTTTTTTTTATATGTCATATGATTATACATGTCATAATATTTTGATATCATGAGTGAATTATATGTTCTCTTGTTCGGGGAGCACCACTCAATCAACAAGATCTAACGATGCAGTGGCAAATTTGCATTGCGTGAATACAAAGTGGGTCATTTGGAAGCGTTGTTGGCATGTAGACCCTGTCATAAAACCAAATGCGTTTACATATTCAGTAAATGCCCCTGTTCAATGTAATGTTCACTCTTACATTCATTCCTCCTTTCAAAAAAACCCAAACGAGATGCCTTGGTCATTTGACTGTGACTGGGTCCATGAAGAAATCATTATCCCCATGACCTGAAGCTATTAATTTCATTTCTCACTCCTCCCTCTGTCTCTCATTTCTCTCATTCTCTAGACAAATTCATTTACATGAAAGACCTCTCACACTGGCACAGGCCTGCAGGTAAATGACAATCTAACCAATGATTTCATGCAATATTACCGTTTCTCAGCTGTGCACGCAGTCCACGGGCTGTGGTGAGTGTATCACTAATAAATCTGCCCCTTTCCCATGACTGAAGGGATCAACATGTTTTAATCATCCTGCCGTGATTTGAACTCGATCAGCGTAGCATTCAGTTACACAAACATTCCACCAGCGAGCGAGATAAACACTCCTCCTCCGCACTCTGCATACAGAAAACGATGCAGGGACAAGGTAAGACACAGTCTTTTTTCTGTTTGTCTTTCTGTCTGTCTGTCTGTCTGGGTATTGCCTTAGTAGAGTTGTACGGTTTGTTCAGTGCAGGAAAAGGCAGACAGTGTATCCTGACAAGTCTGGACCTGGTTTTGTCTGATTAGCCACAGCAGAGCAGACATAAAAAGGCTGGGGGGGAAAATCTATAGATCTCAATATGGTTGAAATATTTAAACAATAAGAACACAGCTGATATATATGTATATATATATATATATATATATATATATATATTAGTGCTCACATGTCATTTGTCACGTCACATGAATAGTTAATTATACCACAACTAATTATTCTTATTATAACTAACTATTCACGAGAATAGTTAGTTATACCAGTATTGTCTTATCTGATGAGTTATACTTACTTTAACTTGCTCAACAGACTCAAAAAGGATACAATTGTTTTTTAATTTGTAAGTATTCAAAATTGTTGTTTTGTTTGGTGCTGTCTCCACCTTCATGCGTAGTTCACAATGGGAGAGCAGCATAAATACTTGGACTGGGACCTCAGCATTTCACAGTAGTAGGCTCTGGCAGTAAGGCACTTAGCCAACGCCTGCGTGTGTCTTCCCATTTCCTCATCAGGAAAAACTTCAGCCTTTTTGCTGCTTTGGTGTTTAAGTCCCGTAGGGCAATGGGCAGCTTATGTAGTTCACACAAACACACACAAAGTAGACATGTACACACACCCAGACACACACACATACACACACACACACACACACACACACACACACACACACACACACACACACACACACACACACACACACACACACACACAAACAGTTACACTGGAAACACACTCAAGAAGGAACCTGTTATCAAAAGCTGGTCCCACTGGCTGGCTGCCAAAAGAAACGTGCTGAGGCGAACACTAATCCACTTTAAATTACAACGGTACTGAAAGTCTGTGACCACAGCCAAATATTGATATGGGGTCATTAGTCAGTTATGGCGGGGACTCTTGCTGAGTGATCAGAGGGGAGGAGCTGGGGCAGAGGTGGCTGAGAAGGAGGTGTCAGAATTGATCGGAGAGGAGGAGGTCAGCGTGGGGGATTATGGTATTAG
Organism: Xiphias gladius; assembly: GCF_016859285.1. Taxonomy (NCBI): domain Eukaryota; kingdom Metazoa; phylum Chordata; class Actinopteri; order Istiophoriformes; family Xiphiidae; genus Xiphias; species Xiphias gladius. The sequence goes on along the minus strand of NC_053403.1, from coordinate 18,522,702 downwards.
CAGGCGGAGGGTGAAACTATACACCAAAGTTAGTTGAGATAGAGCTGTAGCAATAATGCAAGCTTCATGTAACCATAGTCTACGCTTGATTCCCTGCCCTAAAAAAACAGCCACCTTCTCTCTCTTGTGGGAAAGTAACTGTGTGTATGTGTGTGAGTGTGGTCGTGTGTGTGTTAATGAGAGCGACAGCATATTAATGTACTGTATTTTCAGTGTATACCTACCCATGTGCTTGCTTGGCTCAAAAAGCATCACCACCCCCCCTGGTGGTACATCAGGATTTAGTCTATTATTACTGTGCTCTTTCCAAAATGTATTACAACTTATTAAAATAAAATATATAATAACATGAAATTCTGCTTGTCTTCAGAACACTTCTACTCCAATTAGAGCCAATTACAATTATGTATTATTAAATTCTGTGTGATTGAAACATCTTTTTTCTTTCATTTTTACCTGATTTTATTTGTTAAATTGATATGTAAGGCACTTGGTTTTCTTCTTAAATTGTAATTAGTATACAGAAAATCTAGAGGAATCTAATCATTCAATTAGGACCATAGTGTTTCAGGCTAAGTGAAACTACATCAATGCCTTGACACAGATGATACCATTAATTTCCTTTGGGTTAGTAATTTGATAAGGCATCAAATTGGAGAGATTGCATTGCAAAGGGCATCATCACAGCCAAGCCAATTTAGACTCTGTGTGGGGCAAGTGCTGCAGATAGAAGATCTAATAATGAACGATAAAAAGGATGAGCTGTGTTTATTTTAATAATTTTCTTGCAGAAATTAAGTCTTAAATCATTATTTTTTGTTTAAATCCGTATCGTGTGAGATGCTATTTTGTCATGATATATGTATTCAAAGCAAACAGAGGTCAGGAATGTTTGCACAGTTTGTCCTTGCAAGAGACTGTAATATCAAGAGCTTTTATTGTCCAATACCTTTTCATAACATGTTTACACATAAACAGTGAAATGACTGCAGCTCTGAGTGGTGCAAATAAGAAAAAGAGAGAGAAAAAAGCCTGGTAACAGACCACCAGTAAAGTAGAGACCACCTATAAATGCTTTCCATCGGTGGGTTCACAGAAGCACTTCAGTTGTAATACTTTAATTGCTCAGGGACTCAAAGTCTAATAAGGTTTCTAAATCGAGCTGCTTTATTTGTTTTCGTTTGACTCGCGGCTAGAGCAAAAATGCAGCCACTCTAATTGCAGTGCCGTCATTAAGAGCTGTGGGTATTAAAAGTTTCTTCCTCCAAAAAACGAGCATGTTGCAATATTTTTTTTTTTCACTCTATCTTTTTCTTTCTCTCTAGAACTGAATTATGGGGCCCTTTCTGTCAAGGCCAGGTTCATGCAGGAAGTAATTGAGTTTAATAGAAGAAATAAAAAATACTCTCATCCTGAACAAATGTTGAAATACAGAAGGATATAGTTCATTTACTGTTTTTACTAGTTGTGTGTGATGTTGTTTCATGACAATTATCTGGTCGCTATTAAACCAACCTCAGCAGTGTGCTGCTAATAGAGGGTAGAGTGTTTGCTCGTGACAAAGAAGGAGTATTTAATTCTGTTGTTCAATTATTTATTGTTAACTGGCTGATTTATTTAAATTACCTCAAAACAAGACAACTTTCTCCAAAACTAACGAAACAATCATCCTTAAAAACACAGCATTGCTTCTAGACTATTAACTTTCTCCAGTGATACAGAAATTAGAGATACTTGCATTCATTCTTGCAAATACCATATGATCTTGGGGACAGATCTGTAAAAATATGTTTTCTCAGATCTGTATTTTTATTCATATTTTAATCAAATTCATCTCCTTCCTGTTTGAGCTGCTTACTTATAATTGAATTTGTATTACAGTAATTATCAAGTGAGAAGGAAACGAAGTATCTGTCAGCTCAAAGTGTCACAGGTACGCTCTCACATTGACATGGGAAGGGTAGAGGGGGGGTCTCCTACATCCCCTGATGAGGCACACAATGGCAATCACAACTCAATTAACACTTTCTATATATACAACTGTGCATGCACAGACACACACGCACACACACATACACACACACACGCACATACACAAACAGCAGGGAGAGGAGGGAAAAGGCTGTTTTCCAACCCTTTCTATTGATCCTGTGACTTTGACAGCTACACCTGTTGTAGGACCTGTGATATTAGACAGGAAAGAAGAACGCTCTTAAGACTTGAGTTGGTTGATGCCAATTAGTTAACTGTTTTGTCATCTCCTATAACTTCCTTGCACCAAAGTTTAGGTAGAAAGAAAAGGAACAAGTTTAATTTGAGTGAAGAGAGGAGGAGGGAAATCTTTCTGTGCATTAATTTCTCTTCACACCAAGGATCAAAAAAAGAAGTTTAAATGTTACTTTTGGATTTAAAAAGTGTCAAATTATATTATTAAATAACAATAAATACATGTATGTAAAACCAGTATAGTATAATCTGGCAGATCATTCTCAAGTGAGCACTGTCAAAACTCAATTTTTTCAGGATCGACTCAAACATATTCATTACTGTAAAGGTATAACTTCTATAAATTCTGCTCTGTCTGGCTGCTACGTCATTTCTAAATTCCCTACATGGCTTCACAGTTAGCCAACCTTCCTTTATGCTACACCTGATCTACTTTTACTGCAGCTAGTCACAAAAATCCACCTGAAGTTATTTCTAATACTTGTCCTTCTGCACCCCAAATGCCTTTCTTTTTTTTTTCTCTCTTTCTCCTCTGTTCCCTCTCCCTACCTCCTTCCCTCGTTCTGTCTAAACTTGCTTTCCTTGATGAGTCCTAGCAGGGAATCACAGGCTTGGAAAAAAGGTAGGGGCCTGACAGAGATTGATGTCTGAGCGCTCCCCCTGATTCGCTGATTAAACCCATCAATCAATATGCAGAGGAGGTGTCCAATGCAAATGGATCCAATCAGGCAGAACGGAGTGGTATTGTCTGTGTGTTGTGGCGAGTGGTAAAGTTAAGGGTGGAGGACGGGCACTTCAGCCTGCTTTTTCTCACTAGGACAGGGACTAAAAATGGATGCAGGCTCAAAGGAGAAACAGGACAACAATTTGAGGTTGTAAATGTTGAAACTGGATTGTTGTTAATTTTATTACAGTAGATAAACAACAACAACGCTGTGCTGGTGGCAGATGTTCATTCAAAAGAATTACACTGTGCATGATCACTGACTCTCTCCTGCTCCCTGATATCACAAAAACATGAATACTCCCTTTCCTCTTGTGTAAACAGGAGAAGAATGGGCTCATCTGACTACAGTTGCTAATTTCACTTCACACAAACACACACTAACTCACTCTCTGTCTCTAAAATGCACACAGACCGTGCACAGGATGACATGCATAAATCATCTGGGCAGCATTCTCCTTGCGCTGTCCCCATCAGCTCATACACACTATCATATTTTCCATGTCTCCATCTTCATCCAATCTTACTGTAATGGTACAGCAGGGATTGTGGCTGGATCTCCCCTTTGGGCCTGGCTGCTCCCTGAAGTATCTGCCTTGCTCTCACTTCAACCCTCATTTGAATACAAGTAGCATCCCTGGTCATTATAGTGGGAGTGTGTGTCCTGCTCGCTTGTCATTGAGATTAGTGTGTGTGTCTGTGAAAGTCTAGATGGTCTTGAAAGTTACACAGCCAGGATGGATACCATTGTACCCAGGGGTCACGTTGGCCTCTGAGAGCTGCTCGGCATGCAGTCATTTCGACTTGTCAAAAAACATAGCGGCTGTCGCAATCACCCTAACCAGCTTTTATTTCTGTCCAGTTAAAGTTCATTATTCATGATTGTTCCATCAGTGTTCTATCTCTATCATTCAGCGGTCTCACCCTACTCACTGAAACCCCACAGAAAGAGAAGGTTGGCCATTTGTTTCAGTAAATGACACAGATGCCTCTCACTCTCCTTATAGACTTATTCCTCCCCTTTTTTGGGTAAAGGGTGGGGGTGAGGCGGTGGCGCATGTGAGGGAATGATACCATGACACGTTCTTCCCTCCCTTTTCCTCCTCCTTCATCTCCTCCTTCTTTCTCTCCCTGTCCACCTCTCTATCCACACCCCTCCTCCTCCCTCCTCCCCAGTAGGAGACAACGAGCCCCCAAAATGGCTGCCTTGGTGCCAGGGGGACCACAGGCTGCTCTCCCATCTCCCATAATCACCGGGGCGATGCTCGGATGCCTCCCCCATTTGCATAATGCCATCCTGACACTTTCACTTCCGCCATCCATCACCGGCGGCGTGAGTCCCGCGGCCTGCTCCGTCGCTCCGTCTCCCCCTGATTGCGTCCTGTGTTTATCTGCCCAAGCACAAAAGATTGATTCCCCGCTGTCTCTCGGCCTTATGTTCAGCAGATAGGGATTTTCGCTGAATGATGAAGCACCCAGTCAGCTAATGATAAACAGAAAACACATATTCAAAAGGATGGTCTCCCCCCTCTCTCCGGCTTTAGTGTGGCGGCTGCTCGCCTCGCCTTCTCCTCTGCCATGTGTGGGGAAGGGAGGGATGTCAGGTTAAGGAAGTGAACACACTCTGCAGGGAGTTCAATTTGAAACGCAATTGTTTTCCTGTCAGTCCTTTTACATTTTTTCTGTTGATTTGCTCCAGGGGTAAGGGAAAATGAAGGACCGGGAGGAAAGGGAGATAGCAATTAAAATAAAACTGTCGTCTTGATGGCTGCTCTTGTTCTTCTAGACACCACAGTGCAGGCGGATCTGACAGACCGTGCTTTAAGAACATATCCTGGCTGAAAGATAAAAGCATACATGAGTGCAGCCCAGTAGCATTTAAGAGGATGGAATTGGTACAAGAGGGTTCCTATACAGCTGCTCAAATAGGTACAAACCAAACCCAATAAGTGCGTTATTCATTTAATTACTAAGCATCTAACATGGTGTTGCATTTAACCTCCTTTTCAGTTCTAACGTCAAATGAATGTTGTAACAGAGGCATGACATGATTACATCCATTAAATCAACAAATAAAATGTTTCGACATCACGCTTCACTTTAATGAAGTGAGCTGGGATCACATATCTCTAAATGTACTTGCGCGCAGTTTACAATGTGATAAGTATTCCTCACTATGCAGTCAGTGCCACTGTATGCTGGTGCAGAATGCCAATGCAAGGCATTTCAGCAAGTGCACTAAGTCTGCAAAGTTTCACTCCACGATAACAAAATACTATTAGCTGCTGTCACGTACAGGAGAGGAGAGATTATTTTATTTATTGAAATGAGATTGAAATGATAAATCTCTCTCCCCATGATAAAACACTGGGACTCATAAGCCTAGTGTGGGGGATAGGGATTAGAAAAAGATGGAGGCGAGAGAGAGAGAGAGAGACAGAGTGAGAGAGAAGGAGAGAGAGGGAGGAGTGAGAGGGGAAGAAATTCATAATGCATAATAAAACAAAAGGTGTCGTGGGAAACATCACTGATATTAAAATCAGAGGCAGACAGATCTATATGAAAAATGCAGATTTGAAAATGTAAATAACCATGGCCCTAGGGGGGAGGGGGAGTGATTCAAAGATAGGATGACAACATGAAGAGAAAGGCATTTATATGGGGGCTTTGATGTTTCTCACATCCAAATTTATGCCAATGACGACCAAAATAATGCCACTGAAGGGGATTTTACACAGTGCACTGCTGGCCCTGTTTCATACCATGATGATATAAAACACATTATGCTTCACATTATCTCAGTGTGAGAATGCCTGGTAATGAGATGATTCACATTCAAGAGGGATACTTAAGATTGCATTTTAACATTTCCAAACAACAACATGTTATCTTCACATTAAAGCCCTGTTCCGAAACAAAGGCGTTTGATCCGTGCTCAAATGTGTATTACTTCAATGGGAAATCCACACAGTGTGACTAACCTTAGCCTTTGAGGATGACCCTCTCACTTTAATCCAAATGCATCCCAGAGTGCTTTGATTTTCTGCTGGAGGTGAACTGTCAATCAAAATCAAGAGGAAAATGGACCCCCGTGTATGGATGAAATATCCATTTAATAAAGCTGACTGTCCTCGTCACTCAAAGGGTAAAAGAAGATCATTTGGAAACATGCTCTCATTTCTGCCGCTGTGCCAAAGTGAAATATGGAGGTGCTATAGTGTTAGACTTATCATTTCTAACCATATAATTTTGTGCATCCTGTTCAGGTCCAGTGGCTTCATAAATTTATATCCTTTTTGGTGCTTCTCTCTCCCATGATATTGTTGCATTTGACAGAAGGCGTGTGGGAGTGTGAGAAAACTATACTAGGACACCGTTCCTACACATAAAAGATTTGCAAGACCCCCCCCCCCAACACACACACACACACTCTTTCCCTCACAGGAAAAGAGTGGGAGTCGCTGGCTATTTACCCATGTAAATCCTCCACACAAGTTTAGCCTTGTCGCGATGCTTCACAATACTCAGCTCCTGAACATTGCCATTAGGGAGCTCCTCACACAGCCACTATTTTGAATATATCATTGTTCTGGCAGCACTATCGCATCCAGCTCGTCGCAATTTTTTTTTTTTTTTGTTCTTTGTTTTGAATAGATAAAAGCTTCATGAGAATGAGAAAACATCAAGTCACTTGAAGTACAGATGCTACTGAATAGCCAGATTCATTTGCTCTTGACGTTTAGCATATGTTCTCCAGTACCAGTCCACATCTTGCTCGGTTTTGAATGCAAGATCTCTCTTATCAAAATACTGCCATTTAATCAAAAATATTAAGGATGTGCTACAACTTTACATTTTTGGAATACTATGCTGGAAAAAAAATTATATATTTTTAATATTTTTGGCCATCATTAGTATCACTTATGAAAACACTTTATTCAACAAGTTCATTGGGAATGCTACAAAGAAGTTCAATAGGAAAAGAAACACAGTCAGCCAGACAATCATACAGATTACAAAGAAACACCCAAATTAGCTTCTTTAGGAGTACAATTTTCTCATAAGTCCCACTTTATGAAGGGTTCTAATGAATGGCTTTATCAGTGGTTAATAAAATAATTAAAAAGCTTTGTAGCTCACTTATAATCCATTAATAAGAACAAATTTTGGGTTGCCAGGTTGTTAAAAAAAACCCTTCGACTGATTGGACTGTATGACCAATAACCTGCTGAAAAATACCTGCAGAAGATCTGGACCAAATCTTTTTATTAACAACTTATTAAGCATTCACTAATAGATTACCAACATTTATAACTGCAAAACACTAGCCAAGGAGATTTTTCACAACCTGGCAACCCAAAATTTGTTCTTATTTTTGGCTTATACATGATCTGTAAACCATAAGTGAATAATTTATTTACCATTGATAAGGCCATGAGTTACAACGTATAAACCCTTTATAGATGGATTAGAAAGTGGTGTGATTTGGAAGAGGAAATGAAAGCAAACATTCCTCTACACACACCTCTAAATAAAGTGGCTTCAATAATCTGGATTAACTTTGTTTACAACTTGTCTGATTGTCTAACCACTTGTTTTTTTTTCCACATCGGACTTCATTTTAACAATGCCGTCCTGTTCCCTGATCTCAGCAATTACTGTGCTGAGTGAAAGTTATCATAGAAACAATAGCCAAAGCTAAAAAAAAAAGTAAGACCCAAGTTGTAATAAACTGGTATTATCCTTTTAATGAGAATCCAAACAAGAAACATAGGAAGTACTAAAGTGATTAAGAGTGGAGCTTTCTCGAGTTAGCTAACATGAATGTGTTAGTACTTCCACGTGTAGCTCTGCTGAGGTCAGTGTTCCTGAGCCCTTTAAGAGCATACAGGGCCTTAACCCCCACCCGCACCACAGCTGCTTTTAGTCAGGGCCTGAGGTCCCTCCATCCTCTCCCTCCCCTTCCCCATCCCCTTCCATCCCTTCATCCCTCCTGCCCCTCAGCTTTCTGTTCTCTTGCCAGGACTGTAATCAAGCCTTCAGCTTGTGGCCAGGGCCTACCCCCGTCCCAGCCTGAAAAGCCACCAACAGACTAAACTATGAGAGAAATGAAGGGCATAGGCAGAAGGAGAGGAGCAGGGTGTGAGAGATAGTCATTAAAACTGTGCCCTGTGTGCTGAGAGAACACAAGCGTAATGTTTTAAATACAGGGATTGCTGTAGTTTGTTTTGGAAAACATTATTGTCGACAGTTCTCTTACCGTTAAAGATGGCAGTGCAGGAACAGTACACAAGTGAGCACTAATCAAAAACATGTGCACCTTAAATTCCTCTCGTAGTCGTATCTGATTAAGGCCTTTGTCAGGACATTTGTTGGTGGCAAAGGGGTGAGAGTTGAGATTATGAATATTGTGTACACAGTCAACATCTTTTAGAGGAATTAGGCTTTCTCTCTCAGGGGGCTGCACTTTACATACATTCTCAGGGGCCAACAGTACCTGGTTTTGTGTGCTTTCTCCCTTTCCAGTTTCATCTTCCATGGCCAGAGGGGATGGTGTATCCACCATGGTAATGTCCAAACAAACCCCCATCGTATTCCTCGCTCCTTCTCCTGAACACAACGCTCTCTCAGATGACATGACTATAACAGCAGCCCATTATTCTGGACAGCCTTCTGGTTTGCTCAAGGATGTACTCTTGCCAGTTCTGCCTTTCAAGGCTGTGTTCATATACAATCTGTCAAGGCCACTGAAAAACAATGCCGAGGATCATTACACAGATATGCGGGGTCATAATGCACTTTTTTTGCATACATACAATATGAGCACCACAGAGCCATGTGAGTTATATGGTGATGACAATACAGTTGATGTGGCTTTTGAATTTGATCGAAAAGAAAGTTCATTTCCCATAAAAAAAAGATGAGTGGAAAAGTAAATGCCAATATGGGCAAAGACATTTCAAATAAAGTTCGGTCCCTACTTCAGAAGAACCCTCTTCAATATTTTTAGCATCTAAATATTTGTTTGCCTTCTTAAACCGAATTTAAATAAAATAGGTTCACTTTATTTTCTAAAGACATTTGTAAAGGAAAATCCATGGCAGGAAATCCGCCCAAATCCTTGGAAAATCCAATAATATTTGCATAGAGCTTAAAACATGCAAAGTCCCTGCGTACGAATTAAGCTGGAAAGGAAATCCCCGCTGGTTATGCATTAAAATGGATTGGAAGCGGGGTTTGACTCCTACAGGTAAAAGCCCTGAAGTGATGACTGATTCTGCACTTTGAGGAGACAAAAACCCGAGATGTCCCTTCACTGCTGCCCAACTCCTCACTGTGCTGCCGGTTAATCTGCTGGGCAATGCTCCCCACTGCTCTGTGACCCTCTCCAGTTTTCACACCTACCTCGTGAATAGAAAAGATGAGCACAAAGAAATCCCTCTACTGTACATAGCACAAGGCCATTGATGTACAGAACAGATGTAGATAGATTACATTGTTACAGAAAGAAGAAGAAAGACACACCTGTGGACAACAGTCCATGAGAACATAAAATTGAAGAGGGGAGAACGTAGAAGGGTTTTCTTCAGCTGAAGTTCTTCCAAGGCCAGTGCTGATTAGAGGACAAGGCCTGACACAGTATGCCTGTGTGCTGTCAACTCGGGGAAAACAAACATGGAATTTATAGCACATTAAGAATTCAACAGGCAATCTATTCAAGCAATTAATGGCATATGAAAATAAGCCCTGTTGGCGTTGAAAGCATTCCAACAGGAATGTAGGCCATGACTGTCTTTTGCTTTTGTTTTCCGCTGATTCGCCCTTGAGGATCACAGTTCCAGAGCTCACACACTTCACAAAGCTTCCCTGCAAGTTGTTGTGCCCCCCTTTCATATTCTTGTGTTGAAACGTACAGCATATCTACAATTACAGCTCCTCTTCTGTTTGCCCACAAAGCACAGTCAAGGTGATTCTGATTATACTAAAGAATGTTTGACATTGACAAGATATTCAGGACATGCTGTCTTTTGTCATCTCAGAATTGAAAAATTACTTTGAGTAAGCTGTCATCTAACAGTTGAAACAGGCCTGTGGGCGAAACGTATACACCATCCGGATATTCTTGCAAGAAAACAAACGATGTAAAAAACTGGACATCCAGTTCTCCTTAATTTTCCTGTTAGTTTTAGTTGTTTATCATTCTTATCTAATTACTTGTTTGGCAGAGAAGTTGATCCTTTAGATGGCTGATGAGTTGTAACCACAAAAATCCACACACACATACACACACACACACACACACACACACACACACACACACACACACACACACACACACACACACACACACACACACACACACACATGCACACACATGGAGAAGCACAAACAAGCTTTAGGCCTTTGGGAATGCAGGTACTGTAAAAGTTACCTCTGGCCTCACTGTGTTTTCTTTGCACTGTACTATTTTCACTCACAACACATTCCTGTAACGTCAGGCTTTAAGTATCTCGGGAACTACTTTAACTGACCCTTTTGCCACTTCTACCATACCAAACAGGAATTTCAAACATTAGAAAACAGTTTTTACACAGTATAACTATTCCAGGGGCTCATATTTATTTTTAAAGTACATTACTGTTTGGTGAAAATTCCCTTATGAAATTCTTCCAAAACCCACCGGATAAACTAAAACATGCACAATGGTCAAAAGTTTCTTTTTCCGTAGTTCTCGAAAAAATTGACAGGATTTCTTCAACTAACAATAATAATGACGCCACCTTGGCTAGTACATTACAAATTATTTAACAAATCTGTCCTATGTGTTTTCAAGCAACAGTGAAGCTAAGGCCAGTAAAGAGTAGAAAGCTGTACAGTAAACTGAATTCTGACACTGTGCCCTGACCCATGAGAGGGATTATGGTGAGGCTTTGAAAGCTCAGGAGTTCCACAACAACCACTTAGGACAGGAATCTGGCCTAAGGTCTTGAGGGAATGTATGTGTGTATGTATGTTTTGTATCCTTTTTTGCCTAAGGTGTTTCTAATGAGGGTCAGGTTAAAAGAAAACATTCACGAGTGACATTGATTTTGATGGAGTTCTTGTTAGTGCAACTCCCTAAATACACCACACCAAGCGTTTTTTCTAGGAGAAGGTTAATGTTGTACAAACAGTTTGCAGGCTGCCTCCACCTATACATTTGCAGAGCCTACTGTATGCAAAGTATGGAGACAATGACTGTACTGTATATCTTAAATCACCTCATTGTATGGGTGGCCCATTAAAGACAGCATGTACTCACATTCATGATGACAATTCCAGCAATTCACACATGATAATTCCAAAGATTCACACATGAATGGCATAAAGTGATCGTTTCAGCTCTTCACACATGCACAACATTAGTTTCACATGTTGTAACCTTATGAAATGATTCTCAAGGAGAGCCTGGTACAGATTAACACAGTATACATTATAGACCACTGATGCCTCCCTGACATGTGACCAAAATTAATCAGATTTAGATTCAAGTGATCAAACTGTAATTAATCATGTGAAGAGGGAAATGATCCTTGACGCAGCTCCAGCTGCGAGATGCCTCTGTTTGGTCCCGCGTGCCCCTCTTATGGGGGGTCCACCGGGGCTACATTAAGAGGCTTTGTGCCAATGTCACCTAAATTACAGTCACTTAACACAACAGATGTACTGAATGTCGAGCAAATGATGTGCTCGGGTTGGGGCGGCACATTCACATGCATGGAATAAATTTTACCCGATGTATCAAATGTGTTTTTGTTGCATCCTCTCCCCCTCTCAGTGAATTTGCATTTCGCTATATGCATTGCATGCTTCACTAACCCACACTGTCTTGTATCTCAATCTCCAAACAACTCCATCGATGGCTCTTTTATTTGCCGGCCTTTACGGTCTCCAGTGCGGTTTCTGCATAGGTAAATTAAGCGTATTTATTTCAGTGATTCAGTTTGAGGAGATTTTCTCTGCTCTTATAGACTCAGCAGTGGATATCCCAGACAAGCTTAGTTCTGAAGATTATTTTTCTCTTTGTGTGTCAGACTCCTCGGCAGAGGCAAAGGCAGATACAGGTATTCAGATGAGAGCCAACATGGACCGGGCCATTGTGCATGCAGGAACAGAACGTTCTAGCATTGCAGGTATAGAGGGGGACAATAACTTAGGGTTGCAGGCACAAATTACATTAATCAAGTTTATCAATAGCAAGTTGGGATTTAATCCAACAATCTCACCCTACAAACACCTCGTCCCCCTCTTCCGTAAGTCTGGCTTTCAATGCACAAGTTAATTCTGCATACACTGAGAGGAATTATCTGCTCACAATTATGCCTCCTTGGATTTATATTTTATGAAACTAACACAGCTACTGCCATCACTCTGGCAACAATCCCTAAACATCAGCAAAAATCTAATTTCTCTGTATAAATACTAAAAGTAGTGCACTGATACTATAGCCTTTCTTTTTATATGATAGAGAGAAGGAGAGAGACATTATAGGCAGTTTAAAAGATGGCACCCTTCAGCAGTCTGTAATTGTACTTTACTGGGAAAAAGAATAAAGTAAGAGGAGATATATTCTGAAAAATCATAAGCCATTATGCTCCAAAACGGGTTTGTGGGGCGGGGCGTATATCCACATAAAGCACCGCCATGAACCTCCAGCAAATTACCCCGCAGGCCTGCGAGGAGGGGGAAATATCACTAATTGCCCTCCATTCTGTCAGGTCAATTGACTCTAATTGGAAAAATAATAAAAAGCATACTACCCCGGGAGCAGCAAGCTCTGAAAACGACAGGGTCCTTTTCGGGAAGAGAGCGAACCAGGGAGAAAAAAGCTCAAATTCCTCAGTGCAAATATGCCATCTGAAATCTATCTATGCCACTGCCATTCCTCCCTCAAAAACAATTACAGCGTTACTTCCTCCTGCCACTCGGTGGCTATAATTACAGGAAAAAGGGCATGGGTTACATAGCCAGTGAATAAAATAAAATGACATCTGATTAGGCATTATTGTTCATAATCCGGCTGTTTTTACACCTTAATGTGTGATCTTTGATAGTATTGAGAGAAAGAGTGTCTGTTGACTGTGTGTGTGTGTGTGTGTGTGTGTGTGTGTGTGTGTGTGTGTGTGTGTGTGTGTGTGTGTGTGTGTGTGTGTGTGTGTGTGTGTGTGTGTGTGTGTGTGTGTGTGTGTGTGTGTGTGTGTCTGTAAAGGGGGGAGGGGGTGTTCCTCTGGTCAGCTGCTGTTGAATTGTCTCTCTGGAGAGCCCAGTAATTTGGAGTCAAAAGAGCATAGTGGGGAGGCCAGGCCACCTACAACAGTTAGAATATACAGAAGGAGAACAAGGAGGTATTGAATATGAGCTATGACCCAGGTGTTGTCAGACGAGAGGGAATAGAGCTAATCTACTATCTACATTACTAAATTATTGGAGATGAATGACTCTGCTAATATAATCTCCCACCCTAGGGGGATGATCCTAAGATTAAGGGTCTGACGCAGTATTCATTGCAGTATTCAGCCCTTCGAGTCACTCAAAAATTGTAATTTTGTTTAAGCCCAGATAAATTTGACCAATTTGCCCATCCTGACTTGGCAATAATATAAACAAAGTCAATATATAAAGTATCTTTTTCTTCTCTTACAAATTATAACTGATACGTTTTATCACAATGGTCAATTACAATGGTCAATTTAAGGAATTTTCCATGATGATTTTGGTAGTTTTTCTGTATTCGGGCAATGGTATTACCAGAAATCATATTCTAGATGAATGACTTCTATTACTGACGAGTTCCATGCGTGCTGTTTTTAATTTCAGCGGCTGAGTATGTCATCTGAGGTCAAATTTCTTCTTCCTTTCTGTTGTTCTGCATTTGTGGATCAGAAGCTAACCTGACCTGAACTGAAATGGAGTCTTATTGTCAGTAATTGAGTTGTTAATCACAACCAAGAATAAGATCCATTAAGAATTCTCTGAGAAACAGTGTTTTCAGATTCATGCAGATTCAGTGCGCAGGTCTTGCGATACTTGTGATTAATTCATTGGCATGTAAGGCTTCCGGATGACAAAGACATACTCCTGTGAGACCCACTGGTACATCCCCAGCCAGCGATGCCCCTTATAGACAAACTTAGGATAAAACAATGACAGGAGCCCAGCAGCACACAAACCAGTGCCAAACAGCACACCCACCTGCTTATGATCAATTAAATCTCACCGTATACTATGCATACCACGCCAGCCACTGATGAAAGGCCTCATCGTTAGTGACCGTCTTTGATCGGCTCATCGCCTGTTTTGAAATGTAAATTGACGGGAAAAGGAAAGGGCTCTGTGAAGGAGTGGCATGTAGAGGCGAAAAGGGGACCCCACCCTTTGGAGAGATTACGCCACCCCAGTCAGACATGTATCAAGTGGGGCTTGATGAGTCCTGGGAAAAATGAAAAAAGGTATGAAAAAAAGGAGACAGAGGAAAGAAAGCCCTTTCTCTTCCCTTCTTGCCTCCTTCTGCACATCCCTGCCTCTCAGATCATCATTTCCCGCCCTTATTCTGTCAACGCCCTTCTAGATGGTTACTGTCAGAGGTGCACATCTCTTTTGTAGTGTGGTGTTTTGCTGCCATGGTGGAGATGCTTCCTTCTTCTGCATATGCACAAGTAGGCAGGGGTAGGGTGGGTGGTGTGGAGCAAGTGTTCGAAAGGGGGGGGGGGGGGGGGGCAAGGCACAGATGCCTCTGGTATCTGCTGATCCTGACACAACTTTGGGAATCAGACACCAAAGGACAGAGGGAAAATGTTGCTTAAGAAATAGTCGGAGCATGATATCATAGAGGAGTAGAGGGATTTAGGTGGTAGTGGTGGGGGGTGTTGCAAGGGCAATGTACATGTCTGTGATATTGTGGATGATAACACAGGGATGGCAGCTAACCAATGTTGTGAAAAACCTTAAAGTAAAAGGGAAAAGGGACAGAAAGGGTTGGCTGTTTAAAGGCCTAATCCTGATCTATATTTGGTCGGAGGTTACACCTTCTCCTTTCACTTCTGAGTCTGTCACCCTCTGCCTAAAAAGACCATTGCATCATTTTAAGTGACGATGAAATAGAATGGCTAAATAATGTCCCAGCAGGAGGCCGTTTGCAGTGATGATACAATGTACAGGGCCTGCAAACTAATGGCCAGCTGTCTTATAATGAGCCAAGGCGACCCAGGCCCTCTGATTACCCCATTGCCCCATCACTGTCCCCACTGTGGGACATTACGGGCACTAAGGGGGGAAGGCAGAAGGGGAGTAGGAGTGCAAAGGTGGAAGATGAGGGTGGGACTGTCCCTCTCTCTCACAGCTCACACCCCCCAAGCCCTCCATCACCGCTAGTGAGCACTGAAACCTTCTCAGTTAACGAACCGAGAGCCATCTAATTAGAGCTCAAAAATTCATGAGGGTCCTCATTAATATTGAATATCTGTTGTGGGCCACGACTTCAAAATAAGCACTTGCATATGCAGATGGAAGGTGAGAGAGAAGGAGGGTGGGAAGGGAGGAAAGGGGGAAGGAGTGCATTGTGTACCACCAAAGTAAAGGTAGTGAGGTAAAGGTGGAGAGAAGGAGGTAGAGAGGATCTAAGGGGGAAGGGGAATGGGAAGTACATGAAAAGAAGGGCAACGGATTGGGAGACATACAAGGAGAGGAGATGGAGGGAGAGCAGAGAAGAGGAAAGGGGAGGAGAGGGAAAGGGATCAGAAAAAGCGATGGACCCCAGAGAGCTGTACCTGTGGAGAAGCGTTGTAATGTTGGAGGAGTCTCCTGGGAGAATATGTACGGTCTTTAATGAGGAGGGTGGAGCACAATGGCGAAGAATAACAAAAAAAAAAAAAAAACATTCTGCTCTTAATCCCTCGCTGAGAGGTAAAACTCTTTCAAGCAGGTACGCAGAGGTATCACTTTTCAAGTACCTCACTCCTTCTGTTTTACCCTGGAATAAGGCACACAGATAAAAGATACAGTCATTTGAAGACTGTCTGCTACCAACAACCATCATTTGCCTTTGAGATAATTCTGGGTATTCCACTTCAGATTTAGAGGCATATGGGTAATGCGGGGGGGGGGTACACTACATTAACTATATCCCAGCCACTCTGGAAGAGATCAAGAAAGTCGTTTCATAGAGAAGAAGAAAAAAAGCTGACACAAATAAACTCCTCACATTGCTATACTATTTGATTGTTGAGTTTTGTCTGCTGTATCACTGCAACAGTATTTCTATAAGAAACTAAATGATGGGTGTACATGTCGCCTCTCAAGCCTCAGTAAGGGCTCCAGGTCTTGGGACATTAGGCCCCATTTACACTTTCGAGTGTCTCATAGCCAGATAAAGTCCAGATGTAATTTAATAGACTTTTGTTTACTCTTAGCCATATACTGTAGATGTGTTTTCATTAGCCACATCACAAGCCACATCTGATTGTAATAAGTCTTGGTTATCCTTGGCTACGTACAAATCAAGGTCAGCCTACTCTCTTCCAGGCAGCTGGTAATACATTACAAAGTTGGCTACACTTGGGAGAAGTAAAGATTTTGATTGCATCCTGGAGAGAGATGCATTTACCTGTTTTCAACACCGGGCTAAAATGTGTCTCAAACCAACTGTATTTCAATCTATTCAGTGCTCCTTAGATGCAAACTGGTGTTCTTTCTTATCAAATAGCTATCCAATAGGCCCAAGATGTATGACTGCCGTAGTTGTAAATAGGGTAATAGGTGGTGTCCTTTATTTGAGGTGTGCTGGTTCACATACTAGAGTGTGACTTGAAAAACTGTGTTCGTATGACTCAAATTAAATTTTCACCTCACCTTATTCACACAAAATTGACCACCACAGATGTTAGTTCTAGTTAGTCAGCTATGTACGCACCAACAATGCGTGTGTGGAATAAGTCTGAAACTCCAGCTCTCACTATTATTGTTGTTTTCCTACAGACCCCTCTCCACATTTTCAGGTAGCATGGATGGGTTTTTGCCAAAATTCACTCTACAGCCAGCAGCTGGTTAGCTTAGGTTAGCGCTAAGACTGGAAACAGTGGGAAGTGCTAGCCTGGGTCTGTTCAAAGGTATCACAATCTGCCAGCCAGTACTCTAGCCAGCTCACTAACTAACATGTCACATCTTGTTTAATCCATGTAAAAATCAAAGAGCAAAGACTTTGGTGTATGGGGTGATGTGCTCTACTATTTCTAAGTCAGAGACAGGGACCTCCTAAACTCTTGATGTCACTGTGACTCTGTGGTTGCTAGGAAGGTATCACTCTTCCCGTGTAACTCTCAGAAGCAAAGAAAATAATCGTATAATGTCAAACTATTCCTTCAAGGGAAACATGGTGTGTGAGGCATCTTGCGAATTAAGCTTTACACTCTGTGTACCTGTGTACCTTAATTCATGCTTGCAAACACAAGTGCCCAAGCACATATGTGAATACATGTTTGATCACATAAATGTCTGTGAAGTCACATCTGATTGCGTCAGCTCAGGCAGCTGTTTGCCCATGTGTGCTCAGCGCTTTGCTTGTGTCCATGTGTGTATGTCTTTGTGCTTGTGAGCAGGGTGACTGTGGTCTGGGCCAACCTGAGCGCTCCTCCTTAGTGTGTCTGGGAGGTCCAGGGGAGTCGAGGGCTTTGGAGGGCGTGGATGTGTCTGCGCTGAGAGATTTACAGGCTTCAGCCAGGATCACTCTCTTTCTGTGGTGCCAAGTTAAGCAGTAGCATAATTAAAACCTCTGAGGAATCCTTTTGAAGTCAACAATGGGCTCTTAGGCGAGCCTTAATGCAAACACACATACTGTACACAGACACACAACTCAAAGTCATGCACCTACTTGCGCTCTGTCTTTGCTCTCACACTTACAAAAATACATGTACGACCACACACATATACTGCATGTTAATGTATCTTCACACTCTGAAAAGATACAGGGTAGATTAGATTAGAGCTCTATTTGTTGTCGAGGAGGAAATTCATTTCCACAGCCAGCCAGTTGAAGGTACATTCATACAAGACAGTTATTACTCTGGCACATGATTTGACACAGACCAGCACACCATCACAGAGGGAATGCACTCATAACAAGAAGACATAGGTGCAGAAAAAAAAGAAGCAGTCCAAGGTGCTATTAAAAGTGGTGAAAGCATATGGGGCAAAATTATGCATCAATAGTAAATTTGAGATTTATCCAGTATGTGAGCATATATAAAGAAATGACATTTCCCTAAATGCTGTACCTCAGTGTATGCTAACATAGTATTTCTGTACGCACAAACACACACACACACACACACACACACACACACACACACACACACACACACACACACACACACACACACACACACAAATATTGTACAGGACAATTACTCACATTGAACACCAACAGATGCCATCTTGATTAAATTTGACCGCACAAACACAAATGGAGAGGAGCGGGTCTGCTTCAAGGGTTCCCAGAGCATATGCCATGCAGGTCCTCAGAAGCCCAGGAAAAAGGGAAGGATCGGAGACCACCTGCTGTTGTTACTTTGCTGACAACACACAGTGGAAAATACCCTCCGAGCCCAGAGCTGGCGTAGGATAGTGACCCACCATCCGGTCCTGCTCCAAGACTTGGCCCAAACACTGACAGAAGTGAACAAGGGCCGAGAGACTTCAGTAGATGTTAGTTATTCGCAGTGCGTGTAGGTCCTGACCTTGTTAAGTGAACAATAGTATTACTGTGGGGACATAATGGAAGTGTAAATTGGACAATCCAGGCTTTTCTATAATGAGCTATTTCTGTGTATAGTTTTTTCACAGCTCTTGGCGCCACATCAAAGTGAGAAATGGTCTAGTTTGTGTATCCCAAGGTTGCAAAGTCAAGTTAGATTCATGCCCTGGACCCATACCGGCATAGATCAAAAGTATTGGGCCTTGTAATATGAGCTCAGTGGGAGTTCACAATGTGAGCTAACTCGCTCTTTAGAGGGGGGAAATGAAAAATAATGTGTGATCCTTATCTGCCATTGCCCATAACCCATGCAGGCACGTTGGTGGTATGCATCGATAAACTCATAAACAAACTGTAATTACTAGCCCATTAGAGTCAGACCCTCACAAACACAGCCTCATAATCCCTACACAGGAGGGATGGAGGCTTGTCGCTCATTTTCATATAACCCACTGAGCTAAAAAAGTAGAGCAAAATACTTAATGATTTGTGACTGGGGGACAAATAAAACCATTCTGATATAAGAAGCTTACACACTCTCAAAAGAGATGTAGCAATGTTGACGCTCGTGCTCATCACTGTACACATCGCCTGTGTTTGAATTTGAGCATGGCTGAATTTATAGGGGGAGGTGATCAGAAAATGGAAGGCAAATTGGTGTTTTATTTGAGGTGGATAAACATGTATCCCTCTGCTGGGAGTAATCAGGAACATAATCACTGCAGCCTTGACAACAAATCTACTTGAGTAAGTTTCAAGATGATAGCCTCATTGTTTGAACTGGACCCTGTGGAGTGCAGTTTGTTTTCTCTGTACGTCTAGACAGAAAGTCTCTTGATAGTCCTGGCCATGCTAACTCACAAACCCAAGTCTAGAGGGATTGAAGGCAGGAACCCTGAGTTCATTCATTATACAAGGTAAGTCTCTCACCAGCTCTAGATGTCACTCTTCAAAGCTAACCAGGCCTGTCATGTTCTGAATGATACTGTGGCTTTTTTATGACCTTTTGGACATTAATATTGCAGGGATTCCTTATATCCCCTCTCCATACCCTTATGTATTCTTATGGACTCCTTCAAATGTGCAGGTCAGGTTCTCTAACCTGGGATATATGGGGTTCCATGTCCTTATCTTACCTCCTAGTTGGACAAGGGGGATATGCTATGATCCAGTGTGACTCTGACAGTGTGTTTGTCTGTCAAAATATATGTACACTGTGTGTGTGTACAGCTCTTCCACCTTAATCTGTCTCACTCCTAACCTTCAGTGGACACGGTATGACTGAGTGATCAAGCAGATCAAGCCCACATCTACCTCAGCTCCACTATGTGGTGACATTTCACCAAACCCCAGGCAATCCTGGCCGCCCTGATCCTCCTCAACCCATGTTTACTCAAGAGACAGGTCTTCTAGTCGAGCCTGGAGACAGAGCCTTAAAACTAAAGAAAAGGGGGACTTTATCCAAGGGACGTGAGTAATATTGTTAATAGCAAGGTTAGAGTTAGGGAAAAATTGGTGTGCATAGCAAAACAGGGAAAAGCTCTGGTATATATAAATATACAGTAATCTCTAATGGGTCATTATAATACATAGCAAAATTGCAGAACTGCACTTTGCAAAATGCTTTTGTCTTTAAAAAGCACATCATCTATTTTAGTGTCCCTCAAAGGAACTAATCATGGATTATTCATTATAATTTCATAAAATCCTTTTTTTTTATAGAAATCACACTTTAAAGCAAATATGAATATGGCAAGAATCCTCTCACTATATCATGGGTCAAAGCATTAATTCTTCAGTGTATTCTATTTTTTGCAGAAACAATTGTTGATTAATAGATTAATCACCCAGATTACTAATCAAGCAAATATGATGAACTTTCTTGTTTACAATCCTTAAATATGATAATTTGCTGTTTTTTGCTGCATTGTGTTATTTTACTTTAAATATCTTTGGGGTTTGGGAGTGTTTGTCAAACAAAACAAGCAATCTGAAGACGCCATTTTCACTGTGGAAATGTGATGGGCATTTTTTACTATTTGCTGACATGTTAAGAGTAATCTAAAAGAAAAAAAGTCTATTCTGTAAATGTCAACTTTTAGTATATACATTTCATACTAAAAATGTTGCTTTTTGTCAAACTGACATTAAAAAGAAACCTTGTTTTTGCTGCAGAAAGGCATGCCAAGAGGAAGCACGCAACAGTCTGAGCAGTATTAAAGTAAACTAAAAACAAAAAGAATGCTAGCATTCTCTTACGGCAGCAGGAATAAAATTCCTTTAGGTAACATGTGGTAAATAATAGCTGGTGATGCCTGAGTGGGTAGAGAGGTAGTTATTAATTATAGTACCTGGTGATGTGTTCAAGTGCAAGGTATTAGCCTTTGGTTGCTAATACAGTCATTGTTTGACCGGTACTGAGCTTACTAATATGTCTGTAGGGACACGGGAGGTTCTAATTAATCCTGAGCTGACGACCAAGCCAAGATATCCCCTGAGAGGCATCAGGGAAAGCAAAGAGTATCAGTACACTTATCCACAGATTAGACTCAACACTCTCCCTGGGATGCTGAAATGGGATGCTGGGCCTAAAGGTTTGCAATTGTTCTTCTCTCACCTGGTTAAGTGAAAAGACAATGTTTTGGTAATGTTTTTCAGTAAATCTCTTGTTCAGAGAAAAACTGAAATTTTACAATTTATCAGTCAGTCAAATGAGAAAGTGTCACTGGAGTGAGGCATTAATAAAAAAAAAGAATATTCATGTCCTGTCTGACTCACTCAAAGTTTCCTCCGCTGAAAAGGTTGCCTGATAGAGGATGAATCTCATGCATGTTTGTCAATATAATTTGCTCTTCCCTTCACCCCAGAGGAACATGCCAGTCCCTTAAGGTTTCTGACCGAAATGCCAACATCTGTCTGGAAACCGAGCCAGAATGAGACAGACTAGGACACCTTCATCAGAGGTATTCTGCGGTTGACAGAAACCACAAGGTGGAATTTCGGAGATGAAATAATGGCGAAGCTGAAAGAGGCTTGAGTATGCAAATCCCCCACTACACCCACCCCTGTGTTAAACAATCCATCTTGATTAATATTTCATGTAATGAAAATGCATTAATCAGGAAAAAGTTGAAACTTTTCTGCTTTCCCAGAGGAAGCCAAAGCCCTTGTTTTTGCCTTTACTGATACTTGTATGTGTGATGTCATTTTCTAGGTGACCATCTTGGAAAAATGGAGACAAAACATCTGTAATAATGGACCAAAAAGAACCAGCTTCTCTTTTCTGTCTGGAGCTCATGATAGTCTGAGCTAAGCAAGGCCAAATGTGCTGAAAGTCCAAAAGCACTGAGATCCACAAACAATTTGGCATGGCTGCTCACGCTTATCCCCATTCACAAACCTTCTTTTATGTATGCTTTACTTTGCACCATCCACCCCCCACCTCCCCAATCCCACTCAACTGATAGACAGAATGGGTGAGAGTAGCACGTCACAGTACCACATTGCCCTCTACCTCACCACTTTCATTATATTGTCATTTTGAAGTATCAGCAGTGATGGACCTTGCAAGGATGACCGACACATTCCTGCGAGCGGAGCAGCTACAGCCTGGCATTCCTGCGTGTCCTGGCAAGCCCCGCTTTACACCGTGCCAGACGAGAGAGGGGGCCAGCCAAGTGTCTGGCCAAGGGGCTGCACTAATACTGCATAAATGGGGGGGGATCCCCTGCCCCCATGTGGGCTGGAAACAATACATCTATGTTGAAATGGAAAGCGATATACCTGGGAAGACATGTGTTCATCCTATGATTATATGTAATTGAGTAGAAAAGTCACATAAAAAGGCAGCAATGCAGATAGGGTAGGGTGAGTACATTTTAATATCAGCACTGTATCCATTACCAAATGTCAATTTCAAGTCAAGTGATATAATTGAATAAAACAGATGCTCTCTTGCCAGAAATATGAGGCACTATAACTAATGTGTCAGTGAAAATCTTTCTGAAATGAGCAAGGGTGACAGAAAAGATATCACTATAAAATGTGGTTGTAGCAGCAAATTAGATCGTGGAGCAACGAATTTCACCATAATTTGCATTTTGCATGTAAGCAGTGTCGAGCCAAAAATACTTGGCGCACCACCACAGCGGCGGTCTCAAAGGGTTTAAAAACACCAGTAGACAAGAACAGAAATGGAGGAGAAAGAATGAAAATGAAGGGGGGGAGCAAAAAAAAAGGAAAGGACATGCTAATAAAAAAGGAGACCCCAGTACAGCAGAGCGATGGCCATGATGGGGTCTTGTGGGACGTCACATTTCACAAGACACTGGGATCCACATCAACCAGTTAGGAGTGGTTTTACAGCTATGACTCTGTGGTGAGAACCACTTTGTTGCCTAGGATGTAAATTACGTGTTCATACAGAATCGTGGGCTTTGACACTGAAAGGATCCAAAACAGTTATCCTCTGTTTTTTTTTTACTCACCAGACAGCACTTCAAATTTGTATCAAAAAGCCTAAAAAGGTAGATCGATGTCTCATAACTACAAAAGTCTGGGCATTATTAGGGATTGTTTTGCCTGGTAGGGTGGAGTCGGGTAAAGAGACACAGTGAACATGAAGGAAATGCAGCCACTTTCCTTACTGTGCTACTTTATTGACTAGAAACACAAGACTACACACTGACTCTGTAGTTATTTTAATGTTCTCAGGACTTCAACTCTTTAAAAGACGAAGACAACTCATCCGATCCCATGCAGATCACATAAAAAAAGTCGTTAATGAAATTCTGAGCAACCATGTTTTAGCTGATTAGTAGAAAAGACACAGGCAATTTGTTAGCTCGACAACTAAGGCCATAAGGTTAGGACATGACGCCATGAATTTGTTTGAATAATATTCCTAAATACTGTAGTGTAATTTGTCAATTGGAAAAGGAAAACAGAAATAAATGATGAAAGGAGACTTCATATGAACTAAACCAACTACCTTTGCTGGAAAATGATTTTACCTTATCTTACTCTGATATTCCATGACATCCAAGCTTGTGCTCGTCTGAACATATCTTAAATAAATGATCAGTTTCCAACAGTGTAAAAAAGCAAAACAAGCCCTCTGCAAGACACGCTTGCATTGCTTTCCCACACCCTTCACTATGAACATTGTGAAATCCTTTACTAATTTGTATCAGGCCAAGGCTAGAGAAGGATTTGTTTCACCTCATTCGATCCACATTATCTTTGGTATATCTTAGCATACACATATAGCCACAGACACGCACACACACACACAAACACACTCTACAGTAAATGCCAGCCCCACTTGTAAAGCCACAGCTGGGTCTCTTGCATATCAAACTGGCCGTCTACAGCTTACCAGGCCTCTGCCATCGCTTTTGCCACGAGCAGAGAGGTGGGCCCCGAGAGACAAACGCACAGGCACACAGACACAGACACACAGACACACACACACACACACACACAGACACACACACACACACACACACACACACACACACACACACACACACACGCACACACACACACAGCATCACAACTGTATGTGCTTGTGTGTCTGTGAATGTTTGGTCTTTTTCCAGTCAAAATCTCATTGTTGGAGTTTTTGTGTGCAACATGCCAGCCGCTCAGCACATCCTCACCTCGTGATTCTTGGACCGCCCTCAGACTGGTGTCAAACTTCTTGGAAGCAGACTAAGGCAGATAGTAAGGTCTTGTCAGGCATTTGTTTTGGTACACATACATGCATAACTGAGTGTTCTGAGGAAAATATGCTTTCAAGGGCCTGTTGACTTCTCACACTGCGGGAATGACTTCTTCACTGAAATACTGCTGAAAAAGTGAAGCAATTCTGAGAGTAAAAAAGTAAAAACTGTCATTTGATTTTGGTGTGAAAAGATTTTTCTTCCTATACAACATACTTCTTTTTTTCTCTGCGTAATTTCAGTATCAAAGAGAATGAATGTTTAAGGCCACAGCTGAACTGACTGAGGACCAGTCGCTTAAACTAACTCTGCCCATAAACATCCTGACGCCAGTTAATTGTTGGTTTGAAGACCAGGCCCCCCTTCCTCCCCCTCAACCTTGCTTTCTTTCTCTTACACTCTCTCAGTGTTTCTTCCCATTCTTAAACAATGAATGTAATTTTTATACAGTTTTTTTTTTTTTTTAGAAAACATGAGGTACAGTAGGTGAGGCACAGAGAGAGAAAGCAAGAAAAGGAGAGAGTTAGAGAGAGATTGCAGGCACTGGTGGTGTGAGAAGGGGCGTATGGCACCCATTATCTTGTTTATTAAAAGCAAGTTTCTTTCCTTCACTCCCTCCTCCCCATTCAGCTGACCGCAGATATTTCCAAGGGCCTCGCTCTGCTGTTCTGTGCCTACTTCACAGGCTGCTGGAAGGGTCACAGAAGTTGAAACCAGAGGGTGTCAATCGCCGGTTTCGCTTCATGACCCAATGGAGGCATCTCAAAGGCAAAAAAAGTGTGCATGTGTATCAGTTGTTTGTGTTTGTTTGCATGCATATGTGTACAGCTGAACTTAGTTTATTGGTGCATGTGCATTTATTGATGAAGTGCCGATAAAGAAACTATGTAGAAAGGAGAGTCAGATTTGTTAGTTGTTGTGCACATTCAGTGTTAACAGGAAACTGCAAAGCCAGCAGCACACCCCAGTGCAGTGGAGGGGAAGTCTTCGTCTTTATTTTAGAAGCTACAGTGTCAAACATCTTCCACCTTCACAGTGAAACAGATATTAATTATTGTATTATAAGTGTTAATAGTTAAGGGTTTAGGTGTTGTCATAGTAATTGTAACTCGCGGTTCACTAGGCCTCGCTAATGATGCAGTTTACAATAAAAACGGTGGCAGATTTACAACTCGAAAGTCATGGTAATTTTTTAAACAACTGCCCCTTCCTTTCAGACAGAAAGGAAGCAGGCTTTTCATTTCTACCCACAGCTACCTGCAGTATTTTTCAAACACTAGCAAATTAAGCTAATATTAGATCCATTAGTTGGATGAAAACACAGTGTCCGGCTGATGTTTTTATGTTTCCAGGTGTCTCTTTTTAAAATGAAAACCATGTAAAAGGGTAAATAAGCACTTGATGTCTACATACATGATATCATGTTAAAGGGCTGAGGCTAAAGCGACATGTCCCTGACAAAAAGTTAACATCCTCACCAACTAATGATCCATGTAATAGATAGGGAAATAAAGACACAGCATGGTTCTTGTATTGTTGTGTAGTTGCTCCTACTATTGATAGACTATGAATAAGGGTAAATAATGTAATGAGTTAAACAGTTGATATGAAAATTTAATGTAACCCCATTTAGCTGCTTAGCCTCCATTCTTAGAAAAACAATGTTAGATTTATGCTTCATTGTTCACATTCTCAAACAGTATGTTTTACATTTAACATTACAAGAGAAAAGGCTTTTATGATGAGGACTAACCAGAGTGTTTGATGAACGTAACACTGGAGCGTAAACTTCCAGAAATCCATTAAAAAAGCAGGATGACGTGGCTGAAGTTACCCTACACTTTCATAAAGGAAAATCCAGAATCAGCTTCCACATAGTACTACAATACTACTACAACTATTTTAACATAACCTGTAACCCCACAAAATGTACATTAGTTAGATACTGAAATGCCTCCTTGGCCTAGGAAGTACAAGTGTCCTGACTGTTAGCACTGCTACTACTGTATGTAGTTAGCTAGTTAGTGGGACATGCTAATATTTGTACCTTACGTTTGAGATTAGCAACCCTATCACACACTTTTCCTCTTGTGCTTTTTGGTTTTTGAAAGCTTAAAAAATGACACCACTCATCAAACACTTTACATACTGAATATTGTGCTTACTACAGCCCAATGCACACCACTTCAAGATGTGGAGAAATCCAAAGCTTGAAAGACCTGACATGCATAGTTATAGTTACTGGGCTATGACTGGACAATCACTGTTTGAAGGAGGGGTTTAGCATATGGTCAGTTAATTAATGTGTCAGTTCCCGCACTTAATTTAGGGACACAAGGCTCAGTTAACAAACTACAGACCTCTAGAGGCCCCCAAAGCACCAGATTTACTGTTAGTAAACTGTTTTTTGGTAGTCCATTGAAAAATTGGCGATATGCACCACTGAAGAACAGTATCACCTGACATGATTAGGGCCTTAAGGTGGCTCCTGCTTTACTACCTGCCCTGTCTTGAAGAGGGAACATGTGTCAAAATGTAGTTTTAAGACTTTTGTTATGTTAGCTGTACTTATATGTTGCCTTAATAAATGTTTATTCAAATTACTATACAGAAAATCTAGAGTTCAGTAATATTACAGCAGAGACTAAAAACAGTGAGACAAATACAGGTCCAACAGCTAATTTTTGCCCAAGGGCCCCCTAGCAGGTTAATCTGGCCGTGTAGACACACAACCATAACAGCGCAAACTGTCTTCAACCAAACATTTGCACAAAATATTAACTTCATTAGAGTCAGTTGAACATAATTCCTCTGGTAGCATTGAAGAGATTCAAGATGATGGTGCAGTTTCAAATCATTAATAGCAATTAAGTTAATAAATTGTAACAGACTTATCAATTTAAATCTACTATGAAAACACCCAGGAAATGGGTCTGTGATAAACCTCAAGCTTGAAAAATTAAAGTATGCATTTCTCATCCTTGTAATACAACATTCATTTACAGGTGAATTCACATGTTATCTTGTAATGAGTATCACCCCTTACACTGTCCATGGTCTTGCTTTATATGTTTTCCATACTGTATCAAAGTGCCCACATGTTACTCAGCAGACACTGAACGGTACTACTGTATATGAAGTGAGGTAGTTTTACTGCTGGTAAAACTGGCTGTAAAACCTCTGAAGCATTTTTGTATCTCTTCCATCTTCTGTTGCAACAAATGCAATTCAGGCGAAGCAAGTTCTCGACAGTTCTCAGGGTGATTTTCTTGTGTTGTGGGTATTTTTGCTGGAGAACTGTTAACACAATACAGATTTATAACATACTTATGAGTGATTTAAAAATGTATTTTTGCCAGTCACATATCCATTGCAGTTCTAGCAGCTCCAGATTATTTCTGTAATAAACATCACAAATTAACATTTTGGTATGTGTGGTTTACAGTTTTGGGAGAGATTTAGTCATGTTTTCGTATACAGAGTTGGGTGTCATCAGGAGATTGTTAAAATAAGTAAGATGTAACTTTCCGAGGCACAGTTTTCCACTAATGTTCTGATTGGGTCCTTGACACCTCAGGCCTTTTTAGCAGCTCAAAAAACATACTAAACATTGCTTTTATGGCTTGATAGTTTAAGACATTTCCTAATTTTATGTCAATTGCTTATAAACATTATTTTGAAATGATGACATGTTTGCTACAGAAATTAACACATTAATTCTTTTTGAGGTTGCAGCTGTAAAACATGATTAAATACAAGGGATTTTTTAATATACTTTTTATATTTGGATTTCTGTTATTGGAGCTTTACAACAGTTTGTTCATAAAAGGTTTAACATTGGGTTAGATCTCTCTAAGGTCTAATTAACCCCAACTATAACCAAAGAAGATAGAATAACATATTGTACATGTCTTTGTCTATGAGTGATCTTTTGGGAAGCAAAAGGATTATACATTTGTTCATGCATAGCCAAAATAATATGTAAAAATTGCATCCTTATTGGGTGTAATAACAATGCTTTACGGTCATTTTTAAATATTTTGTTACCTTAATTAAATGTGCAAGCTCAGTTTGTGCAAAGGTGAGGGCTACATCAGTACTTTTCTACATTATACATTTTAACAAGGTCAGAGGAAAAAAAAAAATATCCAAAGGAAATAATTGGTTGATTTTGCAGTTTACAGTGGGATGTGTGAGACTCATAGACTAAGCCAAAGCCACTAAAACATAAGGGCTAAACTGTGTTTATACTGTGACATATGAGAGAGGCAAGTACAAAGACACACAAATGCACATGTACACAAACATAGCGACTTCCTGTGTGTGTTCAGGTCATTGTGCTGTATCATTATCTGACACATCTACAGCAGGAAAACAACCGTTATTCAATTTGCACCAAACAAATCTCTAAGGCTGTTCAATTCATCAGGGCCAGTTACTGATACAAAGTGCTGGAGGTTATCTCCACTCGCCACATACTGCACTCATTCAGACATAGACCATCAGCTCTGTTATGAATCAGGGTGCTGCCTGCATGGCAGCACAATGGCCTTATAGTGCAGCCAGAGAGTGGGTGGTCCAACTATTTGACACTGCCCAATGTAGTCAAGGACTGCTGTACTGTATGACCAGTAATTTTTCTCAAGGACGATGATCTGAAATCAGTTTGCCTCAGATGAAAACCATACTGAAAACTAATACTGATAACAGATCAGCGCCAGGCAAAACAAAGTGATAGCTAAGTTGCCGGCAGCCACAGCAGGGCGCAGCTCCTCTGGGTCTGGTCTGTTGGGTTCTGTTTGCATGTCCTGCTTCGTGATCCCTTCTAATTGGCCATCATTACACCCCACATTACCCTATCAGGGCATGGCTAGAGGGGGAAACAGACCATAGTGGTGGATTGTACGCTTTGGTAAGTCTGAATTACACAACTCCGGGGCCATGACTAATATTCGCGGACTTGATAACTGCTAATGTAAGCAATGTAACAGATGCCCACGGAGGAGTAACAACAAATATAGTCCGGTTAACCTTCTCGCAAGGCTGCGTTTGACCAGTCAGAGAGTCACAGGCTCAGTCAAGCACACATGATGGCTCTCATTCAGCTGTGATTGTGTTTCACTCTGTTGTGTTAAGTGTTTATTAGTTTTGGGTGTTTGTTTGTTTGTTAGTTTTTTTGTCAGATTTTGTGTGTGTGGCTGCACATACATATTTCTCTCTATGCGTGTGAGGTGTCTCTTCTTCTATGTTGTGTAATTAATTTGCGGCCGGTGTTTATGAAGCCAACTTCCATAACATTACAAGTGGAAAAGCAATCCTTTATGGTAATAATCAGTCTTCAACCGAACAATCAAAGGTAAGTTTATACAAGTAAATGCATGAACAAGGAATCACTTGAGACTGGCCAGAAAGTAAGATAAAGACGAAACAAAGATTACTTCCATACTTTTTTGCGACTTAGAGTTTAATTGTTTGTTTTTGTTTGGAGAGGTTGCTTATGTTAATTATGCTCTCCTCTGTTTGAGAAAAATAAGAGTCAAAAATATTTTTCAGCACAAACACAAACACTTTGACAGAATGCAAACATGAGAAGTCGCCCCCCCCCCCCCCCAATCCATACCTCTCAGCCCTGCCGCTCACACTCTGAAGGATATTAAACATCTGTCTTTTCTCTCCCTCACTACTGCAAAATTTGGCATCTTTGAGTAATTTTTCTTTCTTCTGCTAGTTCTTCTTTTTCATGGTCAGGTCTGGGATTCCCTTGCCGCAGCCGAATTCAATTTGCTGCACTTTTTTTTTTCCACGGGTGCCCATTCTTCTCATACAGGAGACTTGTGGATAGCAGCGCTGAGGATGCGAGCTGAGTCCAAACTACTATAGGATGCGCCTCGGTTGCCTTTAGACCGATAGATGAGACCGTAGCCTTGACCCATGCGCTGAGCTTTCGGGTTGCTCGATTGAAGTGCACCACACTTGAGAACATCAGCGCCTTGCATCCATTGAAATAATAAGCTGACCCAGAGAGCTGCTTGCCTTTGAGCTGCAGCCAAGCCATCTGAATCCACTCTGCCCAAATGAGGTCTTATTTTTCAAAGCGTCTGTCTCATGTGCGCTGGCCGACCCTGCACCCGTGTTCTGTGTGTGCTATATATGTGCGAGTGAAAGGACAGCAGAGGCTGTATTGGAAAGGAGCAGATCACGTCTGTGGCTAAACAGTTTTTTTGATGAGTCACAGGTTCCTGGAGAGTTGTGTTTTCACAGTTTGACTAAGTCAGAGTTTTTCATTCCAGCTGTTTCCCCCAAGTTTTGTTTGGTGTTTGTTCCTAAACTTTAAGTCAACATTTCTCTGGTGCCTTTTCTAATGACGGAAAATACAGCTGAAACAGGATGAGACATAATGCAGGTGGACTGTTAGAAGTAGTTCATGTGTCAGTTTTAGTTTTATTACATTTATTTTTTCAGGGACCATGTGTACAAATAGCCTTACTATCATGCAAAGAGAAGATTTGCTTAGTACCAGATTTAGCAATTGGCTAGTTTCAATCTGCATCTACAAAATACAGTTAATACAAGTTCCAAATGCAATAAATACTACTAGTACAATGACTTCCAGATAATCCAGAATGTGAAAATTATTTAAATTATAATTTATTATTATTAAATTATTACATGTGCAGCTACAAGAACTGCGACCATGCTGAACAAGGAAAATTAGGTGCAAATTCCCTAAATCTACCAGTGTATCATGTTGTCGTCACCATTTTGAAAGTGAGTACAATGATGAAGTGGCACCTACTATGACCCACTATAAAGTAGCCAAATACTTTGAACAGTTATAGCAAACAATCAATTAATAACCTGGAGATGTGGATCAAACTTTAAAATTTTAGAGGGGAAAAAAAAAATGTTTTCATTTTTGCTTTAACACACAAAACCACAATCTTGGACCTGGGATGCCCTGTTTTGTCACTTCATACAGTATTTAAATGGAGATGTGTGAGATTTCCCAGTCTTAATTATACTTTTTGATTCCTCTGCACCCAGTGAAGAACCAGTTCTGGCCCAAGTGTTGTACTTTTCTTGAGAAGTTTGACAAGTTTATATGATTATTTGACAGGCATAACAATTTTGACAGTCAATTAATCATTTAAGATATTTTTAAAGAAAAATAATACCAAAAAGTCTGTAGTTCCAGCTTCCCAAATAAGAATATTTGCTGGTTTTCTTAGGCTTCCATTAATTTTTGTTGTTGATTGTTGTTATTTATTGTTGCTGGACAAAACAAAGCATTTGAATATGTTAGCTTGGCCTTTAAGGAAGTGAAATGTGCAATTTTAAGCATTTTATGACATTTTATAGACCAAACTGATAAATCAAGAAAATAATTGTCAGATTAATCATCTGAA
The DNA here is from genome assembly GCF_016859285.1 of Xiphias gladius. Taxonomy (NCBI): domain Eukaryota; kingdom Metazoa; phylum Chordata; class Actinopteri; order Istiophoriformes; family Xiphiidae; genus Xiphias; species Xiphias gladius. The sequence goes on along the minus strand of NC_053403.1, from coordinate 18,490,836 downwards.
AATAATTGTTATTTGAAGCCCTACTTTTCTTTCTTCTCTTTCCTTTGGTAGAATTCCCATAAACAGTTGTTTGGATTGAAAATAGATGTCCTTGTACTTTTCACGCTGATGAAATCTAATAATTTCTATATAGTCCATACAGATTTGCCTTCACTATCTTGAAACACAAATAGAAACATTTACCTAAATAAAAGTCACATGACAACCTGACAGTTCTGAAAGTTTGGGACATAAAATCTCAGTCACTGGTCAGAGGAGTTCAAGAAAAGTTAATCTTACCTATATTATTCTATGTAAGTCTTTCATGGTGAACTTGTGATTTGTTCTATTACATATTATACTGAAGAGGTTCTCAACATGGTTTCCATTTTCAGTAATTACATGTGGCCCAGTGAGATGTCTCAGGCTCAGGCTTCATGACAACATTTGCTAAACAGTGTGTCCCGGTGTTTCATTCCCTCTGCCCCTGTTTTTTCCTTTCCATTTTGACAAGTCTTTACAACATCTGACATGTTTTTGAATTCAAAAGGCCAAGTGGAGACTCCTCTTTTTCCATGCTCATCTGTCCATTTGGGTTTTTTTTTCCATATTTTCTGCATCTCGTTCTTGATTAGAACTGTCGGTGGGCCATCGTCACTCTGCAGCTCATAATCTGCCTCAGCCACACAGGCTACAGTGCAGTAGCCAGGCAGCATGAATTGGAATTAATCTGCAGTGGACATGTTGCATGGCAGTAAAGATTTTTTGTAGTGGTTGCACAGAGAAAGAGTTCGATACATGAAAGAAAGGAGCAATCAGTCAATGGTGACTTCCAACACCTCATGAGGGGGGAAAGCAGAAAGAAGAATGTAAGAAAAAGAGAAAGAACAGGGACGTCTTAAGGAGGAGAGAAAGACGTCACCATGCAATCTGCTCCCTCAGCACAGCTTTTCAGATGTGGTCTGGCACCTAGTTCACAAATCCATCCAGATCCACACATTGCCTTCATATATCTCTGGAAAGGGGTGAGTGGAGGGTGTGTGATGGGGAAGGGGGGGTGACAGGGGAGGAGGGGTGTGGGGATGAAGAAGAAAGGGAAGAGCAAGTCTTTTGTATTTACTCACACTGAGTCACTGCCAGAAACTTTAGACCACATAAGCAATTCACTTTTGTCATCTTTGCTGACCCAGTCCCATGTAAAAGATTGATGAGGGAGATGATGAACTAAAATAAACCAATCTTGCAGTCACTCACACGGTCATGAAGCCAAAAAGGCAGGCGAGCAAACAGCAGGCCCTCTTCAGTGAGCAAAACCAGGCCCAGATTTTCTCTGGCCAAGTTTCCCTCTTTTCTCAAACACAGAAGGTCTGGCCGGTCATTCAGTAGCAGCCTGCTGCCCTCTTTTGTCAATATTATGGCTGTACTGAATGGATATATTTTCGATCACAGTAATACAAGGCTTAATGTGAAATTAAAATGTATTGGCCAACAGATTTGTGATCCCCAGTGAACAAATGAAATCAGAGGATTAAATTAGAGAAATCAATTTCAGACGTTGATTTGAGCACCAAAGCCCATTCAGTTTTTTTTTATCATTTCAGTTTTTTACTCTCTAACTAAAGCAAATACAGATTCTGTAACATAACTCAAACTTTAACTCCTTCTTTTAATATATACTTTCTCTTTTTTACAAGAATATTAATGTAGTGTTAAATAAATAGCGTAACAGAATATATGGTGTAACTACTAGCCCCCCCCCCCACACACACACACACACAGCCACCCCCCATGTTCCTCCTTGCAACAGTATACAGAATTGCAGCTTTTATGAATCCATAAAATTATGTCTTGTTTTAACGAGAAAAGAAATTCATTGCTACCGTAATTGGTAAGTGCCGAAATCATTAAGCCCTAATGCAGGGCATTTCCTTTGGAGGTAGTTTCCATTTAAGAGACAAGTGTCTAATTGGTGAGTTGTTGAAAAGCACCACTGTCTCCCTAGAGATCGTTTCTGAAATCATATAGAGGATAATTCCCTTTCAATTAAAAGCTACAGTATTCCAGGATTTGATTTAATTGAATGCGTTTATTCAAATCACGGAGGGTAGGGGTGGAGGCTCCGTGATTCCATTAAGGGTGGTGTAATATTGCAACGCCAGTGTGAAAATATCACTCTGTCTCAGGAAAATAGAGCAATATCAGAAATAGATTGCTCGAAAAACAGAACACTCCAAACTAGACGGTGGCCGTCACGGGTGCAGATTGCATGCACAATTTTCAGTGCAGAGAGCATAATGCTGAATAAAGATGACCTGCTATTGCTGCTGCTGCCACTGTTTTTGAATATTATTGGAATTAATTTGTCAGTCGATACTGAACATTGAGACTGAATAGATCTCCTGCAGTTTTCAAAGTAATGCATGTGTGGAATATAGTGAGGGAAAATGTTTCTGTCTGTATGAAGCAACAGCTGGGATAAATCATGGTCAGGGCTACATGGGTGGCAACCAGTGCAATGGTTGGATTGCAGGGTGCTCAGTGTGTCATCCAAAACAAACTCAGCTTCATCTGAATTATATTAACTCAAAGCATGAGAAAGAATAAGACTGAAAGACTAGACAAATGTAATGCCTTAAAAGTAAAAGGTGAAGAGTTATCTCACTCTCTTCATCTCTCAGTTTGTTCTGTTTTTCCTGCTCCCTCTCTCTTTCTCTCCCCCTCTCTGTCCCTCCCTTTCTCTCCCCGGCAGGTGTCACACCCACACTGTGGCCTCTGGGTTGCAGTAGCAGTGCAGCACACCGAGATAAGGGCTGTACGGAGACAAGCGTACATCCTGTATGAGGTTAGGGCCCCACCAGCAGAACACTCCGCTGCAATACGTGTTTGTGTGTGTGCAAGTGTTTGTGTGTGACCGCAGCTCCTTCCCGTCTCCATGCCAGTGAGGACAGAGCCTGCGGTTGCAAGGTGCAGGTGTGTGAGTGTGTGTGGTGACAAAGAGAGACCTGAGAAACTCCGCCATGTTCTGATCTCATGGTCGTTTTGATAAGTCTGTAAGCAAACAAGGTCAGAAAGGGTGAGGCGACCCTACCGTTATGACGGCGGTCTACAGATGTCATGATCTCACTGTACTCACCAGCTTTCAACCCCAATCAGTGGTGCTTGTCTGCGGTTTGAGATGACATTACAAAGGTTCTGTCTCTATTTCATTGTCAAATATCCTCACTGATCTTTTCCATGCTTTTTGGCACTTAGACGGGAGGAGGCCTGTGAAACTTGTTAGCAGCCCTGGATTGAAATTCAAATTAGAGTCGCAAACCCATTTGTCAAAGACAGTGTGTGGATACAGTAGGCTGAACTTTGACAGCAAAAACCAAGTTTATTCACACTTTGTTCACACATCTGGGACTGCAATGCCCTCTCATGGCTGCACAAGTATACACCCAGTGTGTGGTTTAAATGGAGAGGAAAAGTGAAAGCAAACCTCCCACAATGTGAGCAAGATATTGTAGCAAATAAGGGTGGATGTGTTCAAGGAGAAACATCACATGTTGTCAATATGGAAAGGATTTGGAGCTTCCTGCTCTGTACTGTAATTTGCTCTGTCTTCAAACCTCACTGTTAGGTAGGTGGCATGTAACTGCTGTTGACGTGTGTATTAAAAAAAAAACTGTTTACCAGCTTTGTGTGAACTTATGAATTTATGTATGTGCACATGTGATAACAAATTTTCCAATATTCTTAAAGCTGTGATATTGCTTGAAACTACTGACGTTTATGCATGCTTGTCATGCTCACATGCACACACGCATGAGCACTGCTTCACACACACACACACACACACACACACACACACACACGCACACACACACACACACACACACACACACACACACACACACACACACACACACAACCGGATATCATCTACAGGCCATCTCACAGGCCATCCCATCAAAGCAGCGACTATTTCTCCCACTCCCTGCCTGGCTTTTTCACTCTAAATCTGACACCGCTCTCATAATAAGCAGCCTTGCATATCAGCTCCTTGGAAAGAGATGCAACTGCTCAACTGAAAGGAGGAAGGCGGGAGAGAAGGAAAGGGGAAGTGGGGTATAGGGGAAGGAGGGAGGGAGTGGGGGATAGAAATCGCGAAGACTTCTGTCACTTCATGAAAAATAGCTTCCCCTTTGGACGGAACTTCACAGGCCACAATCAAGCGGTGCCAAGACGCTGCAATCGTGGCAAATCAAGTCGGCATCTATTAATAATATTTCTGGGGCTGCTGCGGTGAGTGCATGGCGTGTCCTCCTGCTGTCACAGCCCCGTGATGGAGCGCTGCCTTTATCTCAGACCTGGCACGCTTCTGTCACCGTGATAAACAATTCACACACAAATATGAATAAGGATCCTCCCAGTAGGCCTCTACACACCCTGCATTTTCCCCTAATTTTGTAGATGGGGGAATGTAATCTTCGAGCTTGGTCTTTCTTTCTTTTTCTCTCTTTCTCACTCTCTCTATCACTCTCTTTCTCTCCATCTATCTCTTTTCTCCTCTTTTCTTTCCACCCTTTCTCCACCCCTCCGTTCCCTCCTTTCTCTTTCTTTTCAATCTGTCTTTCAAAGATATGTAAATGACCCCGAGATGGGACCCCAGTGCGTAGGTGGTGTAGCGTGAATGTCAAAGCCTGGGCCTGTGAACCCTGCACACACACGTGCATGCTCACACACATTTAAGACAGACACACACATCTGCACTGTAAAGATGTCTGCTTTGCATGCTTATTCACAATCATATGCTAGAGTTGCCTCTGTGTCTTCCATGCACACACACACACACACACACACACACACACACACACACACACACACACACACACACACACACACACACACACACACACACACACACACACACACATGCATAGACAGGTAGTATAAGACAGACAGATACTAAACATATCTGAAGGACACAGGTATTCTGATTGTCAGAAAGCAAAAGGACCTTGTCATCCTCTCTCTGTGACTGGAGTCACAATGTAGCTTTATCAAAACCATTGTGAAAATCTACATATAATCTATTAAATATATTTTCTTGATATGACTGAGTGAAAAGTGATATTTAATGAATAATTAATGAATATTGAAATAATGAACCTATGTGTTTCATTTCACTGACTACCACCTGTGCAGACTGTCATATTGTGCACCACCTCTAACGGTATATTATTCAGTGATTTCTTATTACTCCCTCAGATATGTTTTATTGAATAAAAGGATATACAATATCATGAAATTAAAGGGACACTAATTGTTTGCAAGAGAATATAAAATATAAGAAAAAAAAGAACAAATTAAGTTACCAGTAATTATGTCCACCTCTCTGCAGCAACATACACACACATACAAACACAAACAGGCAAATGAAAATGGGGGACAAAAGAACAATATCAATATCAGATGGTCATTAAAGATTAGATAAAGACTAGACAGTGACTTAAGATAATGGGTAAGAGTTCGCCAGATTATGTAAAAATCTATCCTTTAGCAAAGCCCTTGCTTTTTCAAGACGTAGGGTATAAATGATAAACGCAGTAGATCACTGCTAAACTGTAGGTACCTCCTTCTTCCAGTGCATAAGAGTAAGCATTCTGGCAGTAATTAAGCTGTAAGAGAGGTGCTGTCAATTCTGAGATACCAAAAACTATTACAGTAATATGGGATCAGGTTGCATGTGTTTATCAAACATTGCAGCAAGCCCTTTAAAGATGCCAGATGAGTAGTTTACTAATTTAGCAAGAATTATTCCTTTTACTTGATATTTCCCATTTGATGTTATACTCATACTCAGTTTGCAATTGAACTCAAATATAATTTCAATTGTGTGCAAAATCATGAAATGTCCAAAACAAAACGCTGCTGATTTGAGGAGATTTGGCAAAGCAATAATGTAACGCAAAATCTAATTTTCCTTCAGCAGCAGCTAACTGAGGGGTAAATTACAGAAAAATTAAGCTTACACTCCAGTTAGCTGCGTTGTACACTAATTATTATGTAAATTGAGGCCATTTTTAATGTATAAGCAGTGGGTATTATGTAACTAAATACACCAACCAAGTAGAGTATTTAAGTATAGTTCTGAGGTACTTATACTTGAGTATTTTCATTCCATGCTACTTTATACTTTTACTCCACTACATTTCAGAGGGAAATATTTTATGTTTAATTAACTAAATTTATTTGATAGCTATACATACTGGTTACTTTTTATAATTACACACGCTATATTGTATGAGAAGTATATAAAATGTGATGCATTGTCACAGATTAAACTACCCAACAGGACATAAAGCAGATAAAATTAACTTAAAAATTAAATTAAACTTAACCTCCGACATTTTGAAATTAAACTGTAATAATAATTCAATTTTCTACCTTTACTGTAAGCACTTTTAGTGAATAAGTTCTACTAACACATGACTTTTATTTGTAATGGACTATTTTTACATTGCAGTATTGCTACTTTTACTTTAGAGATCTGAATACTTCTTCCACCACTGTGAATAAGTATTGATAGATAGATAGATAGATAGATAGATAGATAGATAGATAGATAGATAGATAGATAGATAGATAGATTCTAATATACAGAGCCTTCTTCTTCTTTTATGGTGTGCACAGCACAGTTCACACCTGGTCTGTTTGGTGTCTAATTGTCAGTGGCTGCTCCCTGCCAGGCCTGGTCCTTCCATGTCCGTGATGTAATTGCGTATTTCCGCAGTGAAATATCCAAAGAGGCCTAAATGAGATTTCACTCAGCAGGACGGAGCCTGCGGTGGGTTCCTGATGATGAATGTATTGTAAGATTGATTAGCAGCAGTAAGAAGTGTGGCGGATATGGCCACCAGAGGTGTGTGTATATGTGTGTTTGTGTATGTATGAGTGTAAGAGAAAGACAAGAGGTTGGTGGTGAAAGTGAAAGTGTGTGTGTGTGTGTGTGACTATGAGCACTACGTCTGACTGTGCTCATTTGCGCATGTGTGAGTGTATGTGTGCTTGATATGATAATGTGTGTATGAATGTTTGGATGGACTGCAGAGAGTGCTATTCAGGTGAGAAATTAGACACGGTGGAGAACTGAAAGGTGAAAAAAAATGTGAAGTAAGGAAGAAAAAAAACAAACAAACAAGATCTCAGTTGTTTAATGAATGCAATACATTAAGACAACCAAACATTAAAGTAACATCCAAAACAAACATCCAAAACAAGTAACTTCATTTAGTATTCATTCTTAAGTAAGACATCAGTCAGCGGATTCCTCTTTTTGCCAACTTTCAATAATTGGGTATCACCTGTCATGTTCTATATACTGTCGGAGTGATGTGTCTTATTCAGCCTTGTTTCATGACATAAGTCTTTGTTTCTAAACAAATCCTGGCAAGGAAAAAGTAAGAGTGCATGCAAGAACATGTTCACTATGTCAAAACTGATCAGTTTCTTTTTTTAAAAAAAGGAAGATTTCAGCACTGAATATGACACTAAAATACTTTTAATGTATTAGCACCAATCACACCAACATACAGATTAACTACTACAGTATGCAGGTACAATTTCATACTGTTAAACTATCAGAAGTACTTTCAAAATATTCCCTTAATGTCCTTTGATTTGCTAATGTTACTAAATACATCCCAAAGTTACATTTTGATTAAAATTAACTTTTTATAGTAATTTACCCATAGCAAGTTGGCTTGTTCCTCCACGTGCATTGTCTATCACTGTTTAAAAGCTTATTGCTTGATAATTTTAGAACCTAATTTTGAATAGCCAAGCTCACTCTGATATGTTTCAACGGTCCTATGTTATTATGCTGTACTGCATGTGAATTATTTGTCATGTGACTCTGTGTTAGCCACTTTACACTCCCATTTTGCCCAGGTCTCTCTTGTAAAAGAGATCATGTTATGTAACTAAACAAAATATAATACCTTTTTATGTTTTTAGTGCACAATGTGTGGTCTACAGAACATACTATGGTATTTTTTAGTTAAACGAACAAGTACAACAACGAACAAAATGATTCAAAAAATAAGTACTAAAGGAAAAAAAGGAATCTTTGCCCCAAATACAAATCAACATGTTATTCCGAAAAGTGGTTGTATTAAAAGTTCAGATAGTAGTAGTCATTTTAAGCTGTAATATCAGCAGTATCAACAGTTACAGTATTACAACAGTAACAGTAGTGATAATGATACTGTCAATAGTGGCAGAAGTTATAGCAAATAGTGTTGTAGAGGCTGTAGTACCAGTAGTGGTAATGGTAATACTGTAGCAGTACAATACTGATTTCACAGGAAAGAGAAAATACTTTACATCCAAGCCAGAAGTTTTAACGCAAAATCCAAACCCTGTTCAACTAGATGAAAGTGTGCACACAAAGTGTGCAACAACAATCAGACTGTATAGACAAACATTTGATAGCAAACAATTCATAACTCCCTTCACATTCTGTCAGATTTAACACTAAAAGGCATGTTGTACATTCACATTTCACATACTGTATTCATGTACTTGTTTGATTGTTATATGGCAGTACCGGTTTAGCACAGAGGGAGAAAAGGATGTGCTCTGGATTTTAACCCTCGGTGGTTTTTGATTGGCATGCACCTTTTTCCACAGTGCCAAAACACCTGCTCCTACACTGACACTACTCCAAGTCCACAAAAACAATTCTCAAGTCATTGCTAGGTACATGCAAATAATATCTGTAGACTTTTATTTGATATGCTATGGTGTTGATACTCTGTAGAAAATGTGTACATTCTGCAAAGCTTCAAGTATTTGTTGTCTTTACAAACCTGATAAACATGATTTCGTCTTTCTGAAAACAAATGAGCCCTCAGATTCCATTTAAGCATGGCAGTGACATGGAAGGACACAGACCTCTGGGCTTTGGCATGGGTTCACTGTACCTCTTTCATAAGAGGGAAATGTCTGTGAAACCCTTAGTACTGGAACCTAGCCACCACACAGAGAGCCAAAAATGATACATTGACAATTCCCCCCACTCTGTTTTAATGACGGTACACAGAGGCAATAATCATAAAAGGCCAGGGTCTCTTTCTGAATGGTAACTGACATTCGTCTCCTACAGTAACCGCAGCCCCAGCGCCGGGCAATTTCCCCTCAACATGCAAAACTGTGGGGACAAAATGTGGGACCTGCCATTCTCCATGCATATTAAAGACACTTGTCATCAAGACGTCACCCAGGAGCTATGAGAACAAGAGGTACAGTTCCTCCGAGACAGACTCACTCACCATCAAAACCATGAAATTAGACCTGGGAAAATATCCTTGTGATGGGAAAAATGCTACACTTTAGTGCATTTTGCATATAAAAAAAACTGAAACGGATGCATGTAAATTGCCCGTGCCACAAAGACAAATTGGTAATTCAGGTTTGGAATGAAAATGACACTAAAGTGCAAAAAGGAAATGGTGCAGTGTGAAAGGAATAAGGGTTGTTAAAATGTCACATTTGAGATTCTGTGCCTTTAGGAATCGAGATGTATTGTTAGAGTAAATGTGATAAACACAAGCCAAATGTACGGGGAGCAAATAGAGCTCCATGTATACCACATTGTCTTAGTCAACGTGCTCACAGCGACGCCCACAGAACAGACACAAAATGATGAATGCACAATTTGTCGATATATACTTCCTCACACCTTTCTCTTACGAACTCATACATTTTCTGTATAATGACAATAAAAGGAACATGTACCCACACAATGACATTCAAAGTGTAATTCTGATTAAATGAAAACCAAATGCTGATTGTTCAAAGTGTTTACAGATCTGAGAAACACATGCTTATGTACTTTCACTACAAGGTGGCACACAGGCATTTTCAAATGGTTAAAATCCACAGTGAAAAAAAATATTTTTCATTTTTGACAAGATGATAATTCCACATTGCTGTTAATGTTTCAACCACTCAAAACACTTTTCATACAATTAACACTTGAACCAGTGTCAGTGAACAAAACAATAGACTTTACTTTGTTTGTTGTCTGTATTCAGCATATATACTGTAAGGAAGGCAGATCACTTCCCCCACATGGGTGCTGGTGACACAAGCCCCCCTCAGTTTGTCCCTGGGCTCCTGGGGGCCCAAGACCAGTGCCCTCCAGGATGACAAATGGCCTTAATGAAATTGGACAACTCAGCATACATGCATAAGAGGATGTTAAATATTGATAGTGAAGATCAACGTAGCGGTGCATATTCCACTCTTTAATATTTTAAGTGTCAGACAGGCCTATTGTCTATCTATTGGGGGGGTAAATCACTGTCTGCGTCCTCCATTCTCTTTGAGACACATATGATGGCCGGGGCAGCGTTCACTCAGCTACGGATGAGAGCACCCAAACCTGCGCTTTGCATATATGCTCAACAAAAGCGAGTTGCATCTTTTCATAAATTTTCATTCTGATCAAGTGGGGTTATGCATTTGAAAACCTCAAGCAAATAAAAACCATATATTCATTTACAGTTTAAGAAGCAACAATTAAAGGCCCATCCTGATTTTTCCATTTAAGTAACAAAAAGGGTGCTCTCAAATCTAGCTTCATTGTTGATAAACATGAACATGATTTTGATCTCCAGCTGAAAGAATGAGTCTTATGATTTTTTATCAATCCATGCCCTTGCGGTCTCCTTTCTATCCCTAGCATCCACACTGTAAAAAAACACAAAGACTTGAGAAAATTCCAAATGTCAAGGAAACAAACTTCAGCATAATTTTGAGTAAGAGGATTTAACTTAATTGCTGAAGTTTCGGCTTTGAGTTCATCCAACTTAGACTTTTTTTTTTAACTTCTGTTAACTTACTCCAAGTTAGACTAACATATTATTTTGTATCATAACAGCACATATTTTTACTTCTGTTAGTTCACTCTAAGTTAAAATAACTCAAATCTATATGCTGTACCCACTAGAAATTCTCAGTTTATAAATAACCTTGATTTTTAAATCATTTGCTGTGTGGAACAAGTTTTTTTTTTCCTCATGACATATTTTGCTGTATTGCTAAGAGTCACAACAAGCTCTGGTACAATATTCCTCAATATGACCACAAGATTCAAATGTGTTACACAATAATGGCTCTCTTTTTTATTGTTTGCATTGTTTTAATTTTGATCAGAGAGAAGACCATCTGATACACCTGAGACACCTTTATAAAAACAAACACAACAGTTTTCAGCACGATTTCTGGAATTTTAACCTTAATGCAATGCATGCTGGGAAGTATATGCAAATACACTTACAATATTTCTAAATACTTAATTTGATGAGTTTGGTAAACAATACCTGAACTGAACTTATGATAATCAGTTCTGAAAGAGATAATTATGCAATTTAATCTTGAAACAGACAAATGTGCCTAATTAGCCAGAGTTAATAATAAAAGAAAAGTTTAATTAAAATAACTTATTATGCGATTTTACAGTGCAAAAGATAAAGTAAACACGGAGTGAAAATTTGGTTATCCGGATTTTTCCCCAACTAAAGAACACAAGTTAAAGAACTTTCTCGCTTTGTAATGATTCACAGATTAAAATGCAAAATTATCAGGACTCACCCACTTTTGAAGTAAGAGACTAGCTTGATTTGTTGGCAAAATTTCAGTTTTTACTTTAAATGCTGATATTTTAGGTTTCTAAGGCCTAAGAGCTTGTAATTATTATTTATACAGAGGAATATAACTTGACGTTTTCACAGTGTACTGTATTAATCATTTTACATTTCTCAAGTTATGAAAGAATGTGTAATATCAAATATTGTCTGCATGCCAACACATGCATATACAGTGTACTTATCGCAGTGGCAGTGCTGCACCTTGAGGGCGTGATGTTGTGCAGCACAGTGGCAAAGGCAAAGATCACATGAATAACCATTATTCAAATCGATTCAAATTACGGGGGCACTCAAAGTAATCGGCTAATATCCTACAAAAAATCAATCCCACTCCCATTTGGACACAATTGAATGCGTCTGAAGAGGGCAATTATTAAACATACAGATCAGATCTATAATTGGCGGGGGGGGGGCATTGTCATGAGGACTAATGCACTTCCACTGAGCCAAGAGCCACAGTGGGCACTTAGTGCACCCTAGGTTGTGTAGTGGGGGCTGATGGAGCTGGCAGCGGATAGGCTGAGGAACTGCCAGGAGTTTGTAAGAGAGGGGTAAAGAGAGGTGGAGGTGGTGGGGGAGGAGGGCACCTGGGGACTTTGCCTAGTAGGGCCCATTCCCCTGCAACCTCCCCCTTAGCTCACACCCCTACCCTCCAGCCCCCCACCCATCTTCTTCTACATCCCCTCGAGGCTTGCTTCCTATGGCTCCCTGACACACCGGAGAGATGACCCTGGGAATCTCATTATGCATAGAACCAAAGTGTGCCCCCCCATCACCCCCGCCACCACCACCACCACCACCACCACCAGAAACGCCGCTGCCGCCACCCTCAACCTTACTGCCACCCACCCCCTACTAATGCATTTGCATACAGAAGACAGACCAAATAAGGTAATAAATCAGCAGCCTATATTCAAATGGTTTGCAGGGAGATTGAAACCTCTGCATACACTACCTCGAGTAAATTCACCCACATGCTGTGGAGCCAGATACTCATTCTCATCAGCGGACACAGGCACTGTGTCCACTGGACACCAAGATATAAATATACATCCAGCTTTATTGCATTGCCGAGGGACGAACTACCTCAATATATCAATATACATATGCTTATATCTCGTATACCTTGGGCAAACTAACTGCCTTGGTTATAAGGCTGGGCTTTCATGGCACCCGAAGGTCACAGATCATACTGAGGGAGCGGGACAATTTGAATATTGCACTTAATGTAGGTCTTTGGACACTTCCTCTGCCAATTCACTTAGGCTCATCAATAATGAAATTGCCATGAACAAGGAAATCAAAGTAATTTCCTTAAAGTGGGATTATAGAGGGTTCCAATTTTCTTACGCCAGGCCAACATGTAATTGAAACCCTGCTTTTGTGCAGGCAACAAAGTGATACTTTGCTTTAAACTGATATGATTCACAGACAACATGAAGGAAGTGTGTTACAGTGCTGCGCATGCTTGATATGGCTGATTATAGTCTCAGAATAAATAAATAAGATTGTCTGGCTGTTGTGCATGCTTGAATAGGACACAGTGAGTTGGAATAATAAAATCAAACCATAAACAGAGTAAGATGTATTTGTGTGTGTGTGCATGTTTGTGCATGTGCTGACTGGCACAATAAAGCAGGCCCACTATGATTGCATTATGATCTGGTGGAAAATGAATTCTGTTTAACAAGGACCCCCCCCACGCCCCACACACAGACAGGCCCACCTACACACACTCCATTCCATTATTTTCAGTAAAAATGGGGAGAAAAAGCTGCATTTTAAGATACATGCAAATAGCTATCCATCAATCAATTTGTTGGTCCCAAAACTACCATCAAAGGGGCAGAGGCTGTGAAGTATGCAATTCCCCATCAACAAATGGAGGATTGAAACTGAATCCTTCAAGCTTAATTAATGGGAAGTCTGCCACTATTACTTGGTTTGTTTAACGCGCCTCACACAGAGGGCAAGTTGTCCTTTTTTGAATCACTGCACCGAATTCCACTTGTTCAACATCACTGAACTGCTTTTCATGCAAAAAAAACAATCCATCTCATTTTTAATCCTTTCCTCTCATGGGTCGACATGTCATTATTTTGATCCCCACGTACAATGGCTTCACACATTCATATCGCATCACTCGGAGAGTGTGTGGCAGTAATTATCACGAGGCAGAGATTTCTATTTGTAGAATAACTACCTACAGTTAGGCAGAGGCACTGAAGCAGTAATTTCTACTCCATCCCAAAGTTCAGCCACACACCAAATACAGCTCTACTCCAGATAGCCAATTACATCTCGGTAAACAGTGACTGGAAATCCTATTTTTACTGAAGCATCATTGCAAATCTATAATAAAAGCTAATAAGAAAAAACACAGAAGTTTGTTCAAAAATGTCAAGCTTGAACTTTCTGTAGGGAACCAAAATGGAAATAAGTCAATGTAAATAATGGTTTAATAAAATCCCCTCCCGTGTAAATCCAATGTGAAATTCACCAAAATAGGGGAAACTTTCACCCTCTTGAGCTAATAACTGATGACAGGAAGAGGGCTTAAACAAAAGATCAGTCAAGCTGATCTTCATTTGAATATTCAAATCCTTTTTAATAAAACTCAGCTTGATTCATTTCCCATAGATTTGCCAAAAACACTCATTTTGCATTGGTGAGAATATCATTTGAATTTTTGCAGGAAAGAAAGACAGACAATGAGACAGTTTCACCTGTTTAAATAATTGTTCCAAAGTTTGAACATTACTAAACAGTACTTGGCTTCTATACACAAACATTAAACCAAGTTTGCAACAAAGCTTCTAGAGTAAGGGCATTTTAAACCAGCAGTTAGCATCTTACTTGTCAGTGGGGTGTATCAGATTTTTCATGACAAGGTTTAAAACATTGTTACCTCCATGAAGGAGGTTATGTTTTCACTCGTGTCTGTTGGTTTGTTTGTTTATTTGTCAGCAGAATTACGCAAAAAGTACTGAACTGAATAGCACCAAACTTGGTGAAGGGATGGGGCATGGCCAGGGAAGATCCCATTACATTTTGGTGCGAATGCAGTTAAAGGGTTGGATTTTTTTTTTTACTTTCCTTAGCATTGCGAGATAGGGCACTTTTTGCCTTGGTGGAGGTATGCAGTCTACTGACAGCCATTCTAGCGGTCCATTTGACAAATTCAACTTCCCACTGAAAGCCATGTGACATAGCAAAATGAAAACCAAGTATATTAGCATCAAATAAAATCATACATAACTTAATCTCAGTATTAAAACCTAGGGTTTACTTGCATGGTTTTTTGTTTTTATCTATAATAATAACATTGTTCTCACCATGTTAAGTGTTTCGTTCTGGAAATGCCACTAAAAAACAAGAAAGTAGTCAGACACTCACAGGTTTAAAAAAAACTTCCAGGTCAGCCAAAGTTATTTAGAAGACTCTCAAGGGACATTATGAACTGCTAGGTGAGGATCCCCCATAATAGCCAAGCTAGCACTGACTAGCACTACTGCTAGCAAGCTAAACTGCTAGCTTGTTTACTACTGGCTAAATACTATTAGCTGTGCAAGCTATTTTTACACTGTTAAATTACAGACCACATTAGCTGTGAGTTCAGTGTTGCTGTATGAGTTTTGATTTAAAATGTTATAATGGATACATTAAGTTGTTAAAAATGAAGGTGTCTTTTTTACTCTAGTGGGAGTAAGCTGTTTCCTCCTCAATATCTGATAGTGCTCCAGCCAGACATTGCGAACAGTCAGTGGAAGTTGGCGTCAGACCCACACATTAAAGAATCTGAGCAAAAAGTCCGTGATAATAGAACTCTAATACAGAAATCTGAGAGATATTTATATTGTTTGGCACCTAAAATGTAGTTCAAAATCTGATTAACTAGGAGTTATGGATACTTGAATATTCATGAAAGGTATGAAGTCATATTTGGAGGAAGGTTGGTTTGCAACTAGTCTTTTTTTTTTTTCTCTCATAATTGTTTTTATTTAAGAACAATTCTGCACTGATTACATTTGAATCACAGTGATAAAGTACTGCGCCAAAAAACTACATAGAGGTGAAGGACTAACGAAACGCTGCTAATCAACAAGCCTTTTTCTGTTTACTGTAGACTTTAAAGTTGAAGGCACAGTTGTGCTTCTTCACATCTTAATTATCTTCTTCCAATACAAGTAGTCAACTAGCGAGCCCACCAAATCTAGGTTATTAACACCTTAAACTGTCTTCATCTGTCACATGACCCTCACCTTGCAGGGTCATAGCAATCACTTGAGTCTCCCAGCGTGCAGTTTAGAGAGCAACGTCCTTTTTCAACTTTGACCCGTTGTACTTGCTTTAGTTGTGTGCACACAATTACAGTTTTTCTGTGAAACATTTCAGATGTACTCACTTTCAATTTTTCCTCCAAATAAATTGGTTTAAATAATCTGATCTTCCGACTGCTTGAGTTTTTTGCCCTGGATGACTTTGTTGTAGCAATGTTTCCTTTTTTTACCAGGTCTCAGCAATTACGTTTTTTAGTGACTATATTGTTATCACAACGAATAGAAACAAAATCAAACCAAGGTGTATGAAACCAAAATTTTCTTGCACAAGATGTTTAATGTCTGAAGAACAAATGCAATTCGTAACTGAAAATCGAACTCTACACTTCAAAAGCTCTGTAGCAAAACTTCACAGTGGAAATTTCTTTGCATCTTTGCATGGTGTGAATGGGTCTCCCTTTTGACTCCCCTGTTCTCAAGGCCTCAGTGCTCATAAACAAAGTGATTTATTCAAACTTTCCATATCAGAATTCTGCTATCTAATTACTTCAGGGGGACAGCATATTCCACTCTCCTATGAGTTATGGGGAACCTTCTTTATGAGTGAAGTTGATGGAGGATCAGGCGAAGAGCTCATCATAAATCCTCAATAATGCAAACGTTTGAGGAATATCTCAAAATAAAAATGCAAATGTGATTAAGAATGGGTTAGCCTGTGCTGATATGGCAGCTTGTATCATCTAAAGAGATGCAGAGCACCTACGGTGGAAAAGTGCCACATACTTAGGATCACTCAAATAAATAAATAACATTCACTATCATAGATGCTGTATGGTAATACCTCCTTTACAGCACACGCAGATGCACATATTCCCTGCACATGGAGACGCATACACACAAGAACACACACTGGCAGCCACACATGTACAAATATGTTTATGAAAATGAAAGTGTGCCCAACATTTTAATCTCACACCTACGTGGCCCTAACGAGAAGGCATAAACTTTTAGGAGGCAGGATGAAGTGGAGGCTTGTGGATGCAAATGGGGCACGTGGAAAATGGCGGAGGTACAATGCAGAAGCTTGTTAGTGACTGAGAGGCGAACAGTGAGGACGATCGCGACACCTCGTCACTCGCCTTTTATCTCTCGTCACTGGCAGATGAAAAATCACTGTGAATCTGCCACATCCGTCTGCATTAACATAACAAAGCCTCTGAGCAGAGAGAGAGAGAGAGAGGTAGAAAGAGAAAAAGGGAGAGAGAGGCCAAAGTGACTGTCCTTCTCAAATCTACCCAAAGTCCAAACCAATGTGCAGAATTGACAAATTTCCGCGCTTTTTAGCCATTATTATTTATTCGTTCTTTCTTCCTCTCTCTTACTCCGGCTTTCACACATACACATTCAAACAGGATACAGAGAGTGAGAACAGATGTCGAGCTGCCACCTAAAGAAGATCCTCCCCAATCTTAGCATCATTTCACCACTCAGCCAGTCCTGTCAGCACAATAGACAGGACAGAATTACAGACGGGTCTCTCTTTCTTTAAAAAAGGCACAAAAAATGGGACTCATCACCTCTCTTTCTTTATCTTGCCATACCTCTCCACCACCACCTCTCCCCCCATCTCCACGTACAAAGCTCACTGGGTGGAAAGAGAGTGAATGAGGAAGGGGAAGGGGGGTTGAAAGACATTATGCATATGAAAATGTCCTGAAAGAGCTGTGATTTATGTATGCATTAGATGCAGATTCCATTACGGGCCAGTGGCTCAAGTGAGATCTTTCCAGGAACACCGAGGCGACCTGATCAAACTAAGTCTCATTACTGGCCATACGGGCAGCAGGGAAACTACTGACGGAGGACAGAAAGGGTGCAACAGAGTGAGAAAAGAAAAAAGAGAGAGAGGAGGCATATTTACAACCTGGACACACACACCTCACCCACAGGGAGAGAGTAAATTGCAATCTGCCCTCCAAGACCGAGGCGGATCACAGACAGGCATTCACCTGAAAGACGAGTGGGAGAGAAAGAGAAGAGCAGGGAGAAATAGATGGCAAGAAAAAAGTGGATATATGTCTATGGATGACTGTGGTCAACTGTGAACATTGTTGGCTTGTGATTGTGTGTCAGTCTGTCTCTCAAGCAACCATCCAGCAGCTTTATTTTTCATCCAAAATGGCCTCACTTTCCTACTGTGTACTGTATGTGTTGAATTCTAAAAAAAATATATATATATGCACGCCTGTAGGAAGCCTGGGGTGGAGGAGGAGAGTTGTTTGGCTTGATAATCACGTGCCTGCTCAAGATAAGGAAAAAGTGTTTTGTGAAAAGAAAACATGGGCAGCAGTCCTCCATTCTGGCTGACCCCACCACTGTAGCCCCTGTGATTGGGGTCAGCCTAGAGATTCCTCTCTGGCCAGCTAATGTGATTGCATCGGAGCAATCCCCTTAAACGCCATCAGCTCTGATCTGCATAGTAATTGGCTCGACTCTCCTTGGACGTGACCTTGGGGAGGGGCGCTGTCACTCCCACCGCTCTCTCCTGTACCGGCAATCATACACACACACACACACATGTACAAACTCACACAGACACAGACACACACACACACAGACACACACACACACACACACACACACACACACACACACACACACACACACACACACACACACACACACACACACACACACACACATATAGTGGCCATGGATGCAGTACACCAGAGACTTACACAGGCATGGACTGCAAAGGTGAGGAGCAGATGCCCTACATGGTTTGCTGGGTAGTGACTGTATGTGCAAAGTGAAGAAGAAATTCAGGTGACAGGTGTTAATAAACTACCAGGAAATGGGCTATATCTCATAATCAACATGTTTTACAAGATAATGACAAACTAAGTGTTGAATGCAGATGTCTGTCACTGTGGTGGGAGTTGTGTGGAAATACAACATTTTAGGTGACTTAGCAGGGGTACACACTCAAGTCATCTGCTTTCCAAGCTGAGAAGAAGTGAGGAAAATATTGCTGAAAATGCCCTTAAATCTGCTTTAACTATAAATGAATCCCTTTTAACGATTAACAGTAATTCATAAGGAAAGTACAATGAGACAGGGGGTTAAGTCATGTTTCTGCAATTCCATTTTTCAAACACCCTGTAACCTTCTCTCTTTTTGTCCTTCTTGCATCAGCACTATTTGTTGAAGATCTTAACGAAAGATAAAGAAGCAAATGTATATTTTATGAATGCGTGCCTCTGGTTTATCTTCCTTTGTGGGGCTTGTGTATACAATCGAAACCAGCTCTCGGAGAGAAAAGCGCTTTTTCTTCTCCTGTCCCCCGATGTCAGCGACAAGGTAAGTTGTGGCTTTGGCTGGCTTTTTGATATGCATTTCAAACGGGGGAAAACTTCACAACCATAGAGGCTAATTTGCAATGGAGATTTTTTTTATTATTATTATCATTCTCTGCTTTGGAAAGCAAAACAGTCAAGAGTGTCAAGCGAGTGACAAGTTTGTTTTCCTTTAATGATTTCCGCAAACTTGAGGTCTGTTCTGTTTTGTTCCTTAGACAGTTTGACCTAGTTGGAGTACGAGCACGTCCCCTCTCTCTTTCCCTCACTCATGCATTGTTAAAGCCTTGGGTCCGTATTAGGCACTCCCAAGTCATCACATGTCAGAAGAAGCTAATACAAACTGTGCGTGTGTGTATGTGTGTGTATGAACACAAAGATTTTATTTGCATTGAAGGGATATTAGCTTTTTGCTAAGTTTGAGCAAAAGAAAAGCTAAGAATCAAGAGCATTTCATGAAATTACTTAAAAGCAGCTGAAGCAGACTTTCACCACTGTGCAGTTCACTACAATGAATTAAGTGACGCTCCCTCAGCTGTAAGTCTGACATTAAACCGCCATCTATCCTCACTCCCAAAGTAACCCTCTACATGGCCACAGCAGCATTGGATTATTCATTTGAAACATCAGCACTGAAACAGGCCCAATGCCTGTGAGAAAAAGTTTTTGAGGCATCCTCAAATGGTTGAGGGGGAAGACTGGGGCCCAGAGGATTTGACTGGAGCACACCCAGCAATACTCAAGGAAAAAAAAGGAAAAAAAAAAAAAAAAAAAGTAGTGCTTTGTTAGAAGAGCGAGAGGCATCCCTTGGGCTGTCTCTTTGAATAAGCTAGGAGTAAAG
The DNA here is from genome assembly GCF_016859285.1 of Xiphias gladius. NCBI lineage: Eukaryota > Metazoa > Chordata > Actinopteri > Istiophoriformes > Xiphiidae > Xiphias > Xiphias gladius. Next base: position 18,470,681 of record NC_053403.1, on the reverse strand, counting down.
CATCCACCAGCTCCACCAACCCCACCACACACCCTCCACTTCTCCTCTCACTCACTCACTCTCGCTCTGTACCCACCATCTCCTCCCCTACTACCCCCCCTCCCTTCAGAGCGACAGAGGTATAATTGTGCCATGGGGTTTTAGGTGGTGTGACATATCTGTCACCTGCCATATCGTGCTCTCCAGAGGAGCCTTGCCTTCCTGTTGGGTGTCGTGGAGAGAGAGAGAGAGAGAGAGAGAGATGGTGGCTGGCTGGGGCTGTTTGTTGACTTTTGTCGCTGCATTGATGCTTTGTAAACTTTCCCCCGCCCCAAAGTTTTGTTGGTATACTCAGGTACATGAGGTGGTGCAGCGGCCACATGTGTGCTCCTTGGCTAGGGCTTTTTTGAGTGTCATTGAATCTAATATATAGCCACTGGGAGGAAACAATTCCTCTGTATGCTTTCATAAACTCAGAGAATACCAGGTATTATTGCAGACACATCATGCTTCTCAACATATGCTAGACAATATGGCCCTCCTTTCCTTTAGTCTAACTTTAAATGAAAAGTCCCCATTTTTACATAAATTATGAAATGTACGTGATCCTGAGCTGTCTCTCTCAAATAGGCCTTCACTCTTTTTTTTTTCGCCCTCTCACTCCACAACCAAATCAAGAATTCTGTTGGCGGTGAAATATATTGAATTTGACAACTCCAAGAAAGCCTTTCTGAAGGATAGCGTTTTATTTTGGGTGACCTAATTGTACGCTCCCCATGGCTGCTCCTTGTGCGGTATCTCAGTCACTCCTGAAACAGCTTCATTTCTACATTCAAATTATTCATCATTGCCTGGATTTATTTCCTCCTTTCTTCACTTTTCATACCTTTGGTGTTCTCTGCGGGGATTTGAGATGAGGAGGGAGGAAAAAAAAGTGCTTCTTTGTTTTTTTTTGCGAGCTATTGTTGAAACACCTTAAGTCTCTGGTGTACGGCAGAAACTGAAGTGATAGACAGGGCTGCCCTATTTACAGCCAGATTAAAAAGAATCACATAGGAAGACAGTGTTAAATGATGATTGTCTATGACATTTAACAATTGATTAAAGAAAGATAAGTTTTAATAGGTGGTGGTGATGTGGGTGTTGGGGGGGGGGTCTTCTCAGCAGCAATATTTCTTTTTGCATGCCATATTCTGCTGCTTGTAACAATGAAATGATAAATTTAACATAAAACATCTAAAGTGTATCAAAAACAGTCTATGCATCGAAGCAAATGAGGATTTTTAAAAAACTTGTACAAACATAGTGGTACCTTTTCTCACATACTACACACTAAAAACAATGTGATATAATATGAATAACATATCAGATTTGTTGGAAATAGCGCCCTTTTTGGTCCTTTGGGTACTCAAAAGTCAAAAGAGTTTGTTTTTTTTGTCTTTGAAAAGGTGAACAATCCATGTAGAATTTTAATAATTCTATTAAAAGTTATCTTAGTCAGATTTGAACTGACCGCACGTCTGCTCAAGTGAACTAATTTTTACGCTTCTCTATAGGAAAAGTTTTCAAGAATCATAATTTAGTTGAATGTTTGTGTACTAGTAATGTCTGGCAGCATTGTCAAAAACCACATCAGTCTGTTTCACAGCATGCTAATTACATGTACAAGTCAAGAGCATTAGATTCGGGGCAAATAGCATGAACACCTAATATGTCTGCAGATACAAACACTCTTAGACAAAAGAGTAAGTAAGAGACATGTGCGACAAGGAAGCAGACACACTGAAAGACAGACAGAGAGTCATTGTTGGGGAACTTATTCAACTAAGTGAAACTTTACTGTTTTCACAACAGGACAACAGTGACATATAGCGTGGGATTTTCATGTTTTCAGACATAGAATGACAAGGAGGGTGTCAGTGGAGGGCTGCCGGCAAATGTCTCGGTCAGTGGTTATCAAAGTCTGTCTGCAGATTAAAGATTTGATCGAATGGTATAGATACATAAATTATTTTTAGAATTTTTGTTATCAAGGTCTGACTATGACAAATTCCAACATCCAATATACCTGTGTGGTGAATAATATACTCCTCACACTAAGCAGTTGTCTAACATGATAAATGTTTGAAATGTAAGCCCACACAGTAGCATGCATAATTTTAGGCTGCAGGAAAATATCTTAAACAAAATAAAAGTCACTCCTTTCAGTTTTTTTAAGACTACACAATCATAAAATGTTCAAAAATTTTAAATACAGACTGAAATAATGCTACTCATGGTCTAAATACATCCTTGTTGGGGGTTCTTTTCTGCCTGCCAGCTAAGTGCATGTACACTGAAAATATTTCCATGCAAAACTTTAAAAAACACAACTACGGATGTAGAAATTTCACAGAAACAAATCAAGTTTCCACTAAGAGTCAACACTGACAAATACAACTTCATCTGAGAGTTTAATGAGTAGAATTGTATTGTGCTGTAAATAGTCTCTCTCCGTAGGGCACTGCATTGGCCTGCGGACGGTTCCTGGCATGTCTGTGAAGTGAGGCGGTGCCCTGTGGGGACGGGAACACACACACACACACACACACACACACACACACACACACACACACACACACACACACACACACACACACACACACACACACACACACACACACACCAACCCCACCAGCATTCCCCCTCGCAACAGCTGCCGTGCTGCAGGAGGGAGCCATACCCCTCGCTGATCAAATCTTGTCCGTCACATTTCCCCTAATTAACGGGCATCTGCTTCCCCCATTTCCCCTACATGGCTACACACTTTCCCTCTGTAGTTCCAATCATCTGATCGTTATGACCTTTAACCCCTCCGAGCTTGTCTGGTTCGGAGCATCCCTGTGCTGCCCGCCTGCCCACCCTCCTTCCTGCTTACCTGCCTGCCACATACCAGCTGGGGAGAAACAATGGCACGCAAACAAACAAACCAATGAGGCAGTCTTCATCTGGAGGACAGACATCACACTTCCGTCATTTCCAGTGGTTATTATTCCTGCCAAACTTGTGGTAGAATCACTAATTAAAAAAAAAAAAATCATAAAGTAAAAACTGAAACTTTCAGCATGTACTTGGCTGTAGTAGGTTTTTATTTCAGAGAATGACTGTCTTGCAACAGTTATGAGACGTGGTATGACTTGCAGAGTCTTTTTCAAAGGCAGAAATGGTCAAAACAAACCGAGAACTTAACTCATCTGAGCTTCGGCTCCTTCCTACTCTAAAGAAAACTTACGTTCATCTTAATTTGTTAAGGAAAACTTGGCATACAGTACTGAAATTATTTTTATCTCAATACGAGGAACGACCAAGTTTGGTAAAAGCCCGAGTCACTCCGACCCCACAGCCAGTCACCGGTGTGGGGAAATCTCTTTTTGTTGTATGGTTTATGTGTTATGTTAAGGACAGAGGAAGATGATGATGCTGATGATGATGATGATGATGAAAATTTTTTTGTGTGTGTGTGTGTATGTGTGTGTGTGTGTGTGTGTGTGTGTGTGTGTGTGTGTGTGTGTGTGTGTGTGTGTGTGTGCGTGTGCGCTTGTGCATCCCGTCATTCACAACACAGAAGCACCTGAGCAGGCACCAGCTGGCAATGTGAGAGGTGCGCTCTAATTTAAAATGCATCTCATTAGAAGCATCCCATAGCCTGTCACTGTACTCTTTCTCTGTATAAAGATAGTGTGGAATTAATGATTTTCCCAAAAAAAAAAAAAAACCCTCAAGAAATAGCTGTTGAAATGTTTCTCTCAATAAATATGTTACATAGGAAAGAATTACAGTTAATAGCTATTTTTTTGTTTTTTAAATATGTATTTGTTTTAACCAATGTGTATGTAGATTTTTCTGTTGAAGTTTGACCTTGAATTATATGCATTTCTATTGAACAGAGATTGAAGGCTTTTGTTTGTTTGTTGCTATTGTTTAAAACCCATTTCCCATTTGCAGGGAGAAATATACTTAAGAGAAGTGTTTATTCATTTGTAGAGATGGCTCCACTGCCAAGGAGAGGAGACTTGATGGAAGCTCAGATTCATTAAAACTTAATTAATATGCATCATTATGTAAATGAGGGTGCCGTTAATGAGTTTTTAAAAGAAGCATTCCTTAATTAGTTCACTTTTAATGGCATCATCATTTATCTTTTTCTTCTTTGAAGCAGAATGATGCACTAGATGCAGGCAGTTCTAAAATGCTAATCTACGTTTTATCATCTTATTTTTCTGATTTCCATGTGATAGCGACGACATCTCAAATCTCATCGCTAATGAGGGACGTTTACACGTTTTAATGTCAGTTATTTCAATTCAAGGCACTGTAAAATTTCTGAAAAAGGGGGAGGATTCCAAACAAACACAGAATGCTTATCACATATCCTGAGAAAAAAAAAGATAATTAAAAATGTTTTGGCCAGGAGAAGTTAAATGCAGGCCTTTCGGCTACTCACAAATGCAGTCTTTTTTTTCCCTGCCTGTTTGAGGAAAAAAAACTCTCAACAGTTCCATTTCCCAGAGAACAACACTGGCAGGGTGTCAGAAGACTTGACAAAACCTGGAGACTTCTGACAGCGTCACACTTCTGGATAATTGGTCCCCAGCACTTCCTGTAGAAAGCGAGCAAACTTCCTCCTTTGCAGAGGTCCCAATAAAAGTTTCTTCACAGTGTTGCACCTTAACCAACACTGCATTTTCTTACTCATTGTTATGCATGTCACAGTGCTGTTTAAACCATAACGTAAACTGAAAGAGTTTTTTTTTTCACATCTGAGAACAAAGTTGTGGGTGAGAGTTTGAAAGTCTTAACACCTCTTTTTAAAAGATAATTCTGTGTGTGATCTTATAGTGCTGGACATTGGAAATCGTATTTATAAAAAAATTAATAAATGCAAACAGTAAGGTTTTGAAGCTTTCATGAGGTGTTTTACAATCTGAAAACACATTATGTGAACTATATGACCTGGGTCTAGTTCATCCACACACACATCCCCACCATTTCACATCTTCTCCTCTGATGAACATTTTGATTGTTCCGCCTCAGAAGGAATCAGTTGCATCATTTCTCTTAGGGCATCAGCACTGGGCAGTACAAGCCTTTTACATTAACAATAAATTTATCATGCATGACAATGGTCCTCTCCGGTGAATTGAGAAGTGGATGGGAATAGGAAAATGCAGTATATTGGCTTGAAGTGAAAGAGCGATGAAATGACAGAGTGAACCTCAAAGCCCAAATGCGGATACCAATTTCATGTCAAAATTTCAAATGAGATATTTAGATTTTTGAGGGTGGCAGCAAACATTTTTATATAATTTTTTATCAGAATTCATAACAATGTGACATTAGAGTACTTTACAGCTGCATTACAGGAAGTTAGTTTAACTTATTTCATTTGTAGAAATAGCAAATAAAATCCCCTTATTATTATTATTATTATTATTATTACTGCTGTGAGTGTTGTTGTTGTTGAAATTCCTTTGTTTTGCTATTATTATCTCTCTGCTTCCTCTTATAGATGAAATGCAGCAGTTTCTCTCATTATTTAGATGTGCATTCCTGTGGAATCAATTCTCATAGACACATATAAATTATTGTTTAACGAGAAGCTGTATCCTATAAATTATTCAAAGCACCTGGGATTACAATGCGAGATCAAATGATAGGAAAGAAAGAGCACTCTGCTGGAGGCAGCCCGCACACAAGCCATCACATCCCCAGTTTGATGTTCCACACAATCTGCTTATGCAGGAATAATTGGAGAGTAACAGACACCATGTGTACAGATATACTGGCCCCGCTTTTGTACGCCATATTTGGAAAGAGGTAATTGGGCCGCTGGACATGGTCAGCAATGTCATCTCAACTCGTGTACACGTTTGTCCTCCGTGCAGGCAAAGTTATCAACTAAGCTCCTGAAAAACAAGAAAAAATAATCAGCTTGTTTATTCTCTCCTGCAGGAATCCTTACAAAACTTACAAAGCGGGAAAAAAGAATGGAAGTTAGGGAGGAGCTACTTGTTTGCAACTGTCACACAGACATACGGAGGAGCAAACTGTAAAAAAAAATTTTCATGGCCACTTTCCACCGTCCAGACGAATTTAAACTGCAGGTTTCAATAGGTGAGAATACGGAAACAGTAGAATTTATTGGTGTGTTACGGTGCCCTGATGTGTTGTAAAAAGGACAATCCAGTAGATAAGGAGAAAGCCATTGTGTGGCGTGTGACTGATGGAGAAAGGGGATTTAAATTGAGTCCTCAGTCATAAAATAAATAATGTGTATGTCACCAAAGTGGGGAGCAGAAAGGAAGAGAAAAGAGAAAGATGACTATGATCTGCTCTCACAGGAACCCGGGGTGTTGTAGGCTGGTAGATGGAGGGCATTGTGGGACTGTTAGAAACATGAGGGATGCAGGTGCACTGAGGGATGAATGTGGTTTTGCTGAGTGTGTGTGGCTGTGCTGGGATGAGAGGGGGGCACGTAATTGTGCCCACAGATGGGTGAAGTGTAAGGAGGCAAGAGGCGGGTGTGGGGAAGAGGTGGAGAGCAAGTGGGTGCCATGGGTACATGAGCTACTATACGTGTGTCTATTTTGCATTGCAGAAACCTCAAGCGAATGAGTTAAGAGCACATCCAGGGTGAAACGGAAAAACATGTTACAGTGAAATATTAAAACTTCAGCAGACAAAGGCCAAAAAAGTTGAAGACAGGATAAGAAATATGTGCATATGTGTCCAAAACATGCAAAGGGCATAAAAAATGTGAATTACTCTTCCTACAAAGTACAGTAAGTTTAACAGGTGCTGCAAAACCCACAACAGGACTACTTTTTCTTTCCTCATGAATCTGAAAGTCAACTCTCAGAAAAAAAAGAAAAAGAGACTAGAAAACTCAAGGAGGAAGAGGGATTAAGATGAAGAAAGGACAAGCCATGGGGAAGGAGAGAGTGAGGGAAGAAGGATAGCGGGAGCGGGAGTGGGAGGGAAACAGGAAGAGGGAGATCATAGCGAGGGAAAAGAAGAAGACCGAAAGATCATAAGACATGCATATGCATTTGCACACGAGAGAAAGAGAGAAAAGAGGGGGAGAGGGAGCAGGAGACCGTAGGGGACTGTCCCCATTCCTGCACCCCACGCTGAGAGCTCCTCTCCTCGACCGTGCCACTTCCGATCAGCCACACAGACGAGCCTCAGCCCCCATGACAGAGCTGCTGAGACTGGCGGTGCCAGCTGAAGGCTGGATCCCCACTGAATATACAGACGAGAGAGCAAGAAGTTTGGGCTCTCAGTAGGCATGTTCCTCCCTCTCTTATTCATTTCAATTACAAGGGGCTTGTATTCCTGCAGGGCAAGGCCGTGTCGTGTGATCCACTGTAATGCAGCGAGGGCGACACGGAGAAGACACGATGATGCACCATTATCTGCATATTACTTTATATGGAACTCGTTACATTAGTGGCTACAGCATGAGGGGAAATGGGCAGGGAGTCTCTGCTGAAAGGTGACAGAAGTTGAAGTGATAAACACATAACATCAGTTAAAAAAATGAATTTGTTTAATACATCTTGAACACTGAAAAAGAAATGCCTCATTTATGTTTTGCTGCAATGGACTTTGGATTCAAGTACTACCCAGTCTACGTACTTGAAATATCTGAAATACATACTAGATCCCAAAACATTTTCATTTAATCATATCATGGTCGCAAACACTTGAGATGGAAATGCTTTGCAGAACTTATTCCTTACATGAATTTTGTACAGCTGCTTGAAAACACACACATGCATGAACTTGCACACACACACTACCATCAGAGTGAAGCATTGTTACACTTCTATTGTTCAAGTGCAAAAAATAAACACAGAATCTCCGTCTTTATGAATCATATAATATACTGATTAATCACCAACTCAGACATGCTGTGGAAGAGAAAAATATATTTAGAGAGTCCTCTACCTGAAGTCATTTACGTCGTATAATCTTTAGTTCAATTTCAGAGGAATATCGGTATTTTGTAGTACAACTCCCTTTTCAGTAAAGGCTCACTTTGTGCGGGCAGAGAATGTGTTTTATTTGTATTTATGCATATGAATAGCATACGCTGAAAACCAATGATTAGATGGCTTAAGTTCCCCTTCTGAGTTCGTATCCTCCATAAAACTGTCCAATTATCTGTTCATGAGCTGAGAGGAGGATATGTATGCATATGTCTGAAAGCATGCCCAACAGTGCCACCTAGCCCTTGAGAGCAGGGGGGAACAGTTTTTAATATCTTCCTCTGTTTCTGCATTTCATTTTTATGATCCATGAACAAATTGCTATGAAGTCAGCATTATTTTGTGTTTTCTATCAATGCTTTGCCCAAATTTCATGTTTTACACTTGGTAGTTGTTCTGGAAAATATGCTGTATGCAATTGAAAGTCATTACATTTTGGGTTTTTTAATGATCGGGGTGATACTAATAATTTCCTTTCCGTACAAAACAGGAAACCACAACGCTCTTTTGTGAAAATTCTAGTGAAATTCCAGCAAAGCATATAATATGCATACCTTGTCAGCGGTGCAATATAATACCTCACTGTGAGCGAGTGAGTAATTTTTCGCTGTGTGAGTCTGAGTCTGAGCAGGGGAGTTATTCTCTGCCTGATAACTGCCAAAATAACAGCAGATAATTAGGCCCTTTAGAGCGTTGGGTGTCTCTTAACAAAGGCACCTGCGTTGCCTGTGGTGATTGCCGTGCACCCCAAGTGATTGTCATTTTTAATCTAGCACTCCCGCTGAGACTTCTTTTGCAGCAGCCTAGTCTGTAGGGTGCCAAAGGTACCTGCATGGGAAGTGTGCGGGTGTTTGTGTGCATGTGCACACTGCATGCATGTTTGCAAGTGTATACAGTTAGACAAGCATGTGTGAGTGCATGCACATGAAAGCAGACGTGTTAAAAAATACCCTGGTGTAAGATAACTTTATAGAGGCCTGTATGCACTTGTCTGTGTTTGCATGTGTGTAAAGGTGTTTATGTATATGCAATGTAAATACTATTGGGTGTTCTAGCATTCTCCTCATAACTATGCCTTAATTGCCACAAGTTAAAATGGTTGACATTAAAATTGACATCACACCAGAGGTGAATGCTATCAGTCAGCCTCTTCAAGGGAAATTAGTTTCTCTACATTAAAGTTTGTGTATTCATAAATGTGGCTAATACAACTGGCAACCAGCAAATGTTTGCAAATGTACAGGGATGATTTTTCAGTTCATCTGAATGAAATAATTTGTTCTAAACATCCTTCCTCATCTAACTGCTCTGACAAGAAACAGACACCCTCCTCTTCCCTCCTTTCTCTCTCTTTCTCCCTCTCTCTCTCTCCTCCCAATAAAGAAACAAACAGAGAGCCAAATAAACCCGTTGCAATTCCTCTTCAGTGCAGCCATCCACAAACCCTGGACTGTGCCAGGTTGGGGAAATCATTGGAATTGTTTACCCCCCACACCCCATCCAACGCAACCACCACCACCCTCACTCCACCCCCAAAACCACCACCACACACATACACACCTCCCATCTTCATCTCCCTCTCCTCCTCCTTCCCCCACCCCACCTTCTTCTTCTCCTCTACAAAATGAGATGCCCGTGTCTGATCGCCTGAGCCAATTTGCAGACCCATGTGGCACCCTTCCCTTCAAACCTGGGCATTGTGCCTCTCACTCCCTGGCAAAGAGGCGAGGAATTATTTTTATCCCCAAAACACGCGGATATGCAACGATGATTTCAAATGCCTGCCTCGCACATTGTCAGGGATGATTTTGGCCACGTTCCAGACCTATTATATTGATCTCTCTTTCTCTGTATTTCAATAGCCAGAGACAATGCAGATTTACGGCAGAACATATTAGGGAAATAAAAATCAGTCTCAGGCACTAAACTCGCTGAAACTGATGGTATGCATATGAGTGTTTGTGTGTGTTATCGGGGCATGTTTGTGCTAAAGGCTTTTCTCTAAATTTTGTTAAACATAATATTCTCAGGTTTGGGTCTATTTCCATGGTAGCCTAACAACTAGTGTATACGGCTCCTTCTAACCTCTAATTATATTCTGACATATTCTCATCATGTCATTGAGTATCATAACATTTAAGCCATTATTTTCTACCTCAGCTTATTGCTTTGGCATCAAGCTCTTTCTCCTTGGAGTGCGTTGCTGGCATGTCGATTCTGGCTTTGGTTGGAAACGATGAGACCTCCGATGTTTGCCGAGATACACACGGGAATATTCAAATGTTGAAACTGGCAGGGAATGGTGCTGTCAGCTAATGAGCGTGTCTATGAGAAAATTATTTGGTTGTTTCCTGAGAGGGATATCACAGAGAATGGCTAAATGGGAGCTCTCCAAAGAGACTCTGCAGAGGCTCGGTGTATGGTGTTGAGACCATATTGGGAGGCTAGCGGATTGGATGAAGACTGTCTGCCCCAGTGCCAATGTCATTAGTGCTGAGGACTGAGAACGACCACCATGTCCCCTTTGATTGCCATTAGAGCCTGGAGCCAAACAAAAACCCAAACAAAGGGACTCGAATAGACTTGGAGTGGAGGTCATGCCAGCCACAGAGAGACTTCAGTAGCAGAGCTTTTGGTGTCCAGCAATTTTCAGCTTGTTTGGTAGAGTGGTACACTTTAACAAGAAAAAACATACTGTATCAATCACTGTATCATCATACTGCATCACAGTAAATGGATTGATCACAGTAGTGATAATTTTGGCAGCTATTTTTAGATTTAGTCTTGGTCCTGAGATAAACAGTTCATGTTAGTTTAAGTCATATTTAGTCAACCTCACCCTTTTTATTTATAGTCAGTTTTTAGTCAACTAAAACTCTGGACATTTTAGTCTAGTCAGAGAAAAATATAAACATTTTAATGTAGTTTTTTTCGATGAAAACACTTGACATTTTAGAGCAGTTTTAGTCCAGACCAAGAATGAGCATTTTAGTCAGCGAACTGCTACCAAGTCAGATTTCATCCAGTGGATTTTAACAATTAAGTCTGCAAAGATGCACCAACATTAGCAAATCCAATGCAATTTAACTCTTGTAATATGAGTCTGTCAAAAAAGTAACCAGAAAAAAGAAAACCCTTCACAATCAAAAAGAACATTGTACAACAGCCCTGCAGTACATTCTACCCATATAATGTTCAGTTTTGTCAGGACTGTGTCAGAAATTATTATTATTATATTTTATTTTGTAGGCGATAGCGGTAGTGTTGTACCGGGCTGTGTTATACAGTAAGTGTTTATAATGGGTTGTACACCATTTAAATAAATTTGTAAAGAAAATATTCAGAACCTCTGTGCATACAACACAAGTTAAGTATTGGACAACTAACTACTGCTCAACAGACTTTATTCAAGCCCAAAACAATCCTCTACATTATCCGCCGTGCATTTTACTAATTAGCAGAGTTCTCAAATAGACCACATGTAGCTATCAGGGACCCACTCAGAATCGCCAAGACCTGACATGTGAATGGCAATCAATTTGTGTGTGCTTTAACATGGATAGCATGTGTAATACCGGAAAGAAACAAACAAAAGTTGGGCCAATGTAGCTGACTGGGCTACTTACTTTCAGTGAGACTAAATCCCCATCTGCAAGCAATGTAGCAATGTCCCTTTGTGGTGAGATGCTAATAGATAATGGTACACAACTGCCTTTGGTAGTTGGCTTAATATGGCTTTAAAGGTAAAGTAACGTTATTTAATATTTTAAGGTTAGGTCAACTCAATTACTGCGTAGTGCACCTTAAAGTGTCTCTGCAGGTTTGTGGTTTTCTTCTCATAGATTTTGTGGCCGCAGAGCTTCAGCAGCCTTATATTTGAAGTGGGTCGAAATGTCAACCTGTTTGTTGCCTTCATGTTCTTTTCCCTTCATCGTATATTATCTGATCATGGCTAAGTCCACTCTATGATCTCTGATGTCACAAAATCGGATGACAGCTGTAGGGTTGCTGGATTATGTGCTTATGCTGCCAGCCACTGTCAATCACACTTGATCAAATCACATCCATGCACACCTGTTAAAGCTGATAATTTGACTTTTTGAGTGTTAAGCCCTTAATAAATAACAACTCGGAATGTTTTTTTAACTTTAACTTTATAGTTGCTTATTCAGTTATTTATATTTAAGGTTCAGATTTGATGCCAAGTCATCAGGGGCTTTAAAAAAAATTATCCACAGACTTAACAGTATGCTATATGCAAGAAATGCAACATTTTTAAGTACCACACAAGCATCAGAATCCAAATCGGGTGCCATTATCTAGTGACTCTGTATGTATCCCACTGACCTGACACACTGTAAAACATATTATACATTTAACTGCCGATTTAGATGTGGGATTTTCTGCATTTTTTTCACTCAAGAAAACGTGGCTTGCACTTTTCTTTCTTTCTTTTCTTTCTTTTTTTTTTGCTTTGATTTCTTTGTGTATTGATTTAATTTGCGCCTTCTCTGCGTGACGTAGCATTTCAATGTGTATGCAATTTAAGCTACAGATACATTAGAGGGGTCATCTTCATCTCGTTGCAGCACTGTTTTAAATGAAAAATGTTTACAGTCTGGAAAAAAAACAGTCAATGAGGGTTTTCACTGACCTCTGCACATCTTTTACAAGAGTAACGCCTCATTGTTTGGCCTTGAGTTTTCACTTGCTTGTTTGGACAGACATCTTATTGTAACCGAGGTTGAAATGTCTTCGCAATGATAGACATCACACAATGCAAGGATTTTGTGTTGATATTTCCTTCTCTCTTAAAAGATGACCAGGGGCAATAATAGCCTTTTATGTTGGGAACGTAATCTGCAAGAAGTTGTTTTTGCTTGTGCCCTGGTGCTGCCCAGGCATTCCTAGTTTGATTATACAGTTGCTGCTGTAAATTGCTGCACAGATACAGCATCTTACCAAAGCACAAACCTTTCTGAGATACTGCAATGACACGAAGAAGATGAGGAAATTGTTTTTTACCGTATTAAATTTATCCTAAACAACTATATTAAGAGGGGTCATGGTGACAGTAGTAGCGTCAGACTCTTCATACTTAGCTACATCGCATTTAGAGATATTTATGTATTTGATGATTATCTAGCAAATACACTCTTCGATAGAGTGATTTTGTAAAATGTTTGCTTGTGTGTGATTCCTTGCATCTGTTCTCGTGCAGTATTTCTTTGCTGATCCCACAAGACTCTTCTGGCTAGCCTCCCATCAGAACTCGTCTCTTGAATGAGAGACGGCTCGATGGCGCTCAGATGGAGAAAGTATTGTCAGAGGAGCGGCATGTGACTAATCAGGACTGGGCTTGGCTCCCTGCCTCCCAAACCATATTCTGCTGATTCAAAAGACCACTGAGACTCCATGGTAATGGAAAAGCATGATGGGGCCATCAGAGAAAGTCAAGAAATATTGTGGTTGATATTGCTTTGGTTGATGTCCAACAGAATATGCGGTAATATATCAGCAGAGCTGTTGAAAGCCATTAAGGGATCCATTGTATGATTTAGATAAACAATTGACTGATCCACCCTGATGTCAATAATCAGCAACAAACCAAGTTATGGATCAAACATATTTGTTACTCTTATCTAACCAGCGTTCTGTGGTGCTGTTGTTTGTGTCTATTGCCATATGCAACCCATCTACCCTGTCTCTATCTTTTTCTCACTCCCTTTTGATCTCCTCCTTTTCTCTCTCTGGTCATTTTCTGCCTTGCTCCATGCCTCCACACACATAAAATGGAGGGCAGTGGTGATGTTCCAATTCAGAACAAATTTGTGGTGCTGTTGGCCCCCTACGTGCTCAGCAGTTGCTGAGGGGGCCCAGGGGAGCCCTATCACAGCTCTATATGCAAATGTCCTTGCACCTGGGCAACAGCGTGGGCATGCTGGGACTGGGAGCTTATTTATGCAAATCTCAGGGAGACAGTCACAGCACAACATAGAGCCGGCCACAGACACTGGTGGCCATATCTCCCCACCAGCACAACAACTAGTTGGAAAAACGTGGAAAACATGAAAGATGTGGACCGTGTGTCAAAAGAGGGAGAGAGGAGTGACAGAGTCAAGGAGATTGGGGAAATGTAGAGCTTATGGTAAATAAAATGAATGGATGTTGCAGATAAATGTACAGTATACAGGGATTTGGTGGGCTGTTTTCCCTGTATTTCAAGGACATTCAGTATTACAGGTCTTGACTGAATATGTAGAAGTGACAGCATAGGTATGTGCAACGTAACACTTAATGAGTGAGACAATTAATGATGAAAAGCTTGATTTTTTTGTGTATTAGTGTGTCTGTTTGCATAATCCAAACAGACACAAATATGAGAGCACACACACAAAACATGCAAACACGTGCATAAGCAGCACAGTGATGTTTGTTTACCATCACAACACCAATGACAAGAGGCAATAACGCTGAATGTGTTAAAGCGCTCCACAGCAAAAAGAGAACAAAACCAATCTTTGTGTCTCAGCTGGCCATGCCTCCCAACTGGGCCAAAGCACTGTGTGAGACATCACACAGGAAGCGCTCCCTCTTCGCTCACAACAGGCCACATTAACGTGCAAATGTATGCAAGAAAATTTCAGAAAAGCTGAAATTACTGAGCCAAATGAGGTAGCTGCACTCAAATTGTTGGGATTATGAATAATTACCACACGATTTTCTGGTTCTTTCTTCTGTTTCCTGGGAAACGATGACTTCAGTGTTTTAATTGAAGAAAATCCAAATTTGGGGTGAAGTTATTGTTTTACAGTGGCTGGAGGTAGGAGCTGAATCAGTGGACATGGAATAAGTAGAACATAGCAACCATCCTACTTAATTTTTTTTCCAAACTTTGTGTTTGAACTATCATCTCAGCTCAAAAGAAGAATCTTGTTAATTTTATTCAGCATACTATCCGCCAGTAGAAAGGCTTGTAAATATTGTTTGGCTGAGGTGAAAATTTTACTTAGATCTAATTTTTCAGAAAATTCTGTGCTGGACCATACTTAGCTAACGAACAATGTTGGGCAGCAATTCATTACTTAGTAGCAACATACAGAAATGTGATTACTTTCAGTAACAAGTAGTGCAAGGGATTACAATCCAGTTACTAATCCCTTACAGCAGTGGACACGGAGGAAGGGGGTCTCATAATAATGTATTTCACCCCAAGAATGATGCACCAGCCTGGGGACTGACTGGCAGCTTTGATGCTCTGATCACCAGAATGCTGCCTCTCACCTTCTAGTTCAAAACCAGGAGAGCAGAAAAAAAGACAAGAGACAAGGTGGTTAAGAATGATGCCTTATGACTCTTTGTGGTTTGACTGAGAGCAGCAACAAGCTTGGATATGACGTAAAGTGCTTTAAAAATGTAGATGAGTCCATCATGAAAAGCAGATGAAAGGAGTCTTTGGTGATATGGACCAAGAAAGAAAAATGTCGGAGAAGAAAATGACTTAAAGAAAGAGGTAGAAAAGGGAGGGGAGGGGATGAAGGCGGGCTAGGACGGCTGTTGTTATTGTGTTTGATGTAGTGCTTGACAAGAGAGAGTTTAGAAATCCTTGTGTAGTGTGAGGCAGAGGAAGAGAGGCTTCATTTAAATGCATGCTCACTCGGGGCCCATACGGAGTGGTTGTCTGCTAAGAATTCATCATGGCCTCGCCAATAAAGCCTCAGCCTCTTAGAGAGGGGAGAGGAGAGACAGATCACTCTCTTGAGGTGAGATTGCCTTGTGGATGGACACTTGTTATGTAGAAATACACAACAGTGACGGATATTACTATGGCACTTTCGGACTGGTTAGTCATCCCTCCATCCTCCATCCATCCATCCATCCATCCATTCCACCATTTCCCCAGGTTGAACATGAAGTGCTCTCTGGGCACCATAAGCTGCAGACTGCATCAGTCATTAAAGCTTCACAACAATTACGAGCAAAGTTTTCAGATAAATGTATCCATCTTTTCTTTACAAAACATCCAAGTAGTTATTTGTTAAAATTACAAAGGATCTGTTTAAACTTAATTAGACATGTTGAAAAAATAAAACATGGACCAATCACAAAGAAGCTAGTAAAACGTAAGTTCTACATATAATATTTTAACACAAATATGTGCTTTAATTTTCAGAAATAAGGACACATACTGTAAACCTGCATTAATTGATTATTTGGCCATTCGGGGGCAACACAATAAACTGTAAACAAAACATTAACAAACTGTGTTATTCATTTATGATATTGATATGGTTTAAAGGTGGGCACAGGTGTTAGCAAGCAGTTACTTTTAACACATCCAGCAGACACACAGAATTAGAATTAAGTCTGGATTTGTTACTTGTCACCAGACAAATATAGGTCCAAGAAGATCCACTCTGCTTTTACCTCTGTTATGGTCTCCAACTACTCTTGAGCAAAATATCTGTCTCTTTAGCTGCTAAATACTCCACTATGTTCAACAACTAGTCACTAACTTTGCCTGACTCTTGTTTGGTGCCTTACAGGTAGTTTATAGTGAGTTTTTATAGTTTTTTTGTTTAAAACAGCTGCTGCTGGTAAAAGGATTGATAGGAACTGTGAATATGCACAAAAACAATAAAGGGCCATACAAACAAAGCAATGAGCTAAAAGACACTAAATTGCTTGCAAAAATGGGGAACTGAGATGATAATTCTTTTTATGGGTTCATCACTGTGACCCATGTCACATTGTGCATATTGACTTGATCCATTTTAAATATAATATAATAGTTATAAGAGTTTCAAACAAATGAAACTATTAGAAAAAAGACTGGCATAATCTATTGGCCTTAATGGGCTCAGTGCTTTACACTGTATGCCAAAAGCTTTAGTGGAAAATTTGTTTTATTACTTTAATGCAAAGATTGGTTGAGCTGTTTGCCAGCTCAGCATATAGAGCGTGTGTGTTTGTATGTGTGTGTATGTTGCAGTTTTTCATTTGCATATTTCAGAGGGACTGTACAGTAGCTAAACAATTATTTAAATGCCCATATTTGAAATTTAAACAAAGGTTATTCTCATAATATCCCTTCAAACATTTTAACATATGTCATGCTACAAAAAATATATCAAATTAATGTATATTCAAATTTAGGTTGCAGACACATAATTTAATTTATCTTGGATATGGTTGTAACCACACCCATTCATTTTCTATTGTGGCTATTTTCTTTGTTTTACTTTGTACATTGGTTCCTATGTGTGGATTTTTATTCAGTTTTTTTTCTTTGTGCAAATAATTCACAGTAAGAATATTTAATATTTTGCTCTGGTGGTTGTAGTTTTAGAGTAAAACTCTTTGGAAGACTAAATCACAAATATGCCTGTGACTGCTTATATAAGACAGGTGCACGTGAGGTTATCTTTAAGCTGAATGAGCAAGCATGCTGTGTTTTTTTCATGTTTGCTTGTTCTGGCAATTAGAACCTCCATCATGTCCTTGGATAGAACTGTCCTACCTACACGCATCTGCCCCTCTGCAGAAGGTTTCTGCAGCACATCACAGTGAAGTTTCACAACTGAAACAGTTCTTCTCCCTTTCCTCTGTTTCTCTCTCCGTCCACACAATCTTCCATCTGCTTCCACTCCAATATCCTGAAAAGTTACAGATTTTTATGCTTATTTTCATCTCCAATGTGACAGACGGGAAAACTTTTTTTGGTTTGCAGGGAGTTTTGGGGGCTGGCATGGCTGCGGTGGTGGTGGTGGTGGTGGTGAAGTAGGCAGCAATTAGCGTGGCGCTAATGAACTCCCTCTCATTATCAGTGAATCAACAGGCCTGTGCTAATTACGGTTAGCAGGACAGACTCCTCTCTCCCACTGCGACGGGCTTCAAGGTCCCTCTGGAGCTGCAACACACGAGATGGTCTGCCAGCAGCCACAGGTGCAAAGCACTCACTGCCAATGTTAAAAACAGAACATAACACATGCATACACACACACACACAAATATAGGGCCGGACAAACACACACATGCAGACACCATTCCTCTCTCTGTCATGTTGTGGTAATCTCATGCAGATGCCCCCACCACGCAGCCTTGTTTGACATATTTGTTAGAAATTAAAGTGCTGTTAGCCCTTTATCATCAAATGCTAAGCACATGAGAGGGGTATGATGCAAATACTTGGTTGGTGCTTTCACCTGTATTTTTTTTACCTGCATATATTTTTCAGTATGTATTGTTCATTCAATGTTAAAGTTTATTACAGTTCATTTTCATAGTTTTGGCCATCACTCCAATTGTAAAATTAACATTTTTATTCAAGTTAATTGCTGAGATCTGGGAGTGTAGCAACACCAGTAAAATAAAGTGATATGTTGCAAGGAACACAAGAACTCAGAAGATCATAGAGGTTTTAAAGCTACATTAATCAATATTTTCATATTATCAGTGGTTTAATTGACTATGTGTGATGTGAAAGGTATCACTTGTAGCGACAAACCCACAGAATTATCACACAATGCTGCAGTTCCCCTCAGCTCTGTGAATTTTTTTTTAGCATCTTTCAGCTCATTGTTTTGGTTTAATGACCCAATTTTCTGTTTTGGTTCTCTTTCACCGCTCTCAACCAGCGCAGATAAACCAACTGTATGCTACCCACCCAGCAACAAACAGCAGACAGACAGAGTCAGTGAATAGCTGGTGATCATAGTGGAGCGTTAAGCAGCTGAAGAGCCACATCCGTCCTTCAGGAGTTGTTGAAGACCAAAATAGAGCTAGAGGAATACTGACAATTTGACTTATGCATGTACTCAAAATGAATTCTGTTTCTTCATGTCTGCTGGATAATACAATTGTTTGCTAACATTTTGACTATACCATCTATAAGTTGATGATATGTCAGTGTTGTGTTTTCAGCATCAGTGTTGCCCCCCAAGCAACCAAAAAATCAGTTAATACTGCTTTAAACAAACTCCACAATAGCCCGAAGGTGAAAACTGAAAATTATTACTGAAAGGGCAGTGTTGTGAACATCCATAAGAGATTAAGGACCAACTTCTGGGTTTGTTTTGACCTACCATACTGTAGTTTCCCAGTGCAATGGTACTGACATTTCATGTGAGGTTCAACCTCAAAAAATAAAAGGGGTGTAGATAATTCAGTTTAACTAGCTTCTTTATAACCTGTGTTAAAGTCTGACTTCTCAAGTTTTTTGCCCCGTTAGATGTCTTTATAGGGATGTACCCATGTTAGTGGATCTCAGCAATTACATGTGGATGTGCAATGTAATCATAACTGATAGAAATCATGTCTAAAACTACAAAAATAAGACCCAAGTTGTGATAAACAGATCTTGCTCTGAGTTTTATACCTTTTAACTGGCATATTACTACAAAATTTGTCATCTATTTTACAACAACCTCCCTACATTCCCCTGCACCGCAAACAAGTGTTTTAAAATAGACAGAGCAAGATCTATTAATCAAATCCCACTTGTAAACCAGCAGTGGCCCTCGCCTATCAACACTCTAAAAAAATACTTATTGAGATACACAAGTTCTAACTCCATTGATAAATGGACTAAAGGCTTTTCAGAAAGTCAGTGAGGCGAGAAAACACCAAAAAGATTCTGTATGTCAGCCCACAGCATGAGCTATAAGATGGGACCTGGGCATGTGAAATAGACCCCCCTCCCCTCCCTTTCCATCCATAACTTAAGCAAAGATCAGTGGCTAACACTCTTAATCCCAAGGGGGTGCTTTCTGAGCTGTAATTTAAAAATAGCGTTTTAATAACACACCACTGCTACAGTACATTAATCTCAGAATTAATTATGTACCCCCCCCCCCCCCAGCCTATTTGCTTGAAAGAGGCTCTTTGCGGCATTTCTTGTGTTTTTGTTCTATTTATTCCATGAGTGAGCGGATAAAGAGATGCATGTGGAGTGTCTTATGTCGAGCCCAGCAATTATGCACTTGCTAGTATATTACCAGTATGTATATGAAAACCAGCGAATGAATTAGAGCTGCAGGGTGTCAACACAATAAGCGGTCAGTAAGGTGAGATGTTCCTAAATGGCATGCGCAGTCTAACTCAGAATGTGCAATATAAACAAGAAACAATTCAATTAAGGAGTGCATTAAATAAATATATGAGTGTAATCTAAGGATATTGTAGCAAACAGTTGCCGTATGGAGAATAACTTCATGTTTTTTTACATTTTTATGCAAGAAAATGTTTTTAATCAAACGTCACTCCTAGCAATAGAGAATCAATTCCAAAGAGAAATTAAAGAGCATAACGTGACTGGAAGCCAGGCCTAAAGGCACCGCAAATATTCAAAAACAATATTAAACTGCAATAAATAAAATATGAACCTTCTTTGGTAATATAGCATTCAAGCATCAGGGGACGTGGGCACTTAATGCAAGTTAATGAATCACAAGAATCATGTTTAAACGCATGGCAATCGCTGAGCATTTGTCAAAAGGTGATGATTGTGTTGCTGAGCCCTCTGGCAGAAGTTGCAGGCTGACAAGAGATCAAGTTGAACATTGACAGTGATTATTAGTATATGAGATGGGGATGTTAATAAAAAAAAGACAAATCCTTCTTGTTCTCTTCCCGCAACGCTTCCTTATTCCCCGATTGACTGACTGGCTGACCTCCATTGTCATTGCTCCACAGCTGACAGTGATCTCCACACATACATCAATTTGTATGTTCTCGGCTGAACAGCAGCAACGTGCATGAACTCTGCATGAGGCAGGTGCCCCCGGGTCTGTGTATCACAGATAACCTTTAGAAGGAGGTGTAGTTCACACCTCCCGGCCCCCGCACCTTCCCGCTATCACACCAAAGGATCTGGATGTGGTTGTATTCAGGCTGGGGAGACAGTAAGGGCTTGGCATGCATGACTGATGTCGAGTTTGTAAAATTAAGTATCATAAGGTGTAATATAGGAGATAGCATGAAGTGTAAGATTGTATTTGAGCGTGTGAAGGAAATAGGAAACTGTTTGACAGCTTTTGGTATTTTATGGTTTCCTGCTGGTCTTTTTCTGCTCTGGATATCTGATTATAGCTATAAAAACTATGACCTGGTATTAATTTGTGTTATGCAATGTGTTAACTCAGTCTTCCTCTGTATTTCTGTCTGCCTTACTTTTTGTCTGCCCATGT
This sequence comes from Xiphias gladius, assembly GCF_016859285.1. Classification (NCBI taxonomy): domain Eukaryota; kingdom Metazoa; phylum Chordata; class Actinopteri; order Istiophoriformes; family Xiphiidae; genus Xiphias; species Xiphias gladius. The sequence goes on along the minus strand of NC_053403.1, from coordinate 18,449,485 downwards.
GTTATGTCTTCCCTGCCCTTACAGAAATCCCTCACACACACAGAGAATCCCTTGCAGACTTTTATGTTTCAATCGAGGTTTGATTAAGTTATGAAATATACAAGTCTTGGAACCAAACCCTGGCAAAATGACATACATCTTTGTTGTTTTTGACATGGATCTACTCAAATTTTTGTGTCTCCTACATGACATCCTATTAATTTTTTTTATATCAACGCAGGTGGTTGTCAGTAAAAGTCAGTTCGTCAATCAATTTTTTTCGGACTGACTATTTTTCAAATGAAAAAATAAGTTGCTAATTTTGTCAGTGCTCTTTCTAGACACTGCAGGTTTAATTGCTAATTGTTAACTGGGAATGAATGCATTTGCATATTAATTAGTTAGCCCATTTGCATTTTTAATTTGCTGCCTTCAAAGGGGGTGAGATAAAAGGTCGCACAATTCTGAATAATTTAAATAATTTATGCTCCATTGGTGAAAAGAAGCTGAACAGAAGTGTTCTGCGGATATTAACCCCTGAGAGCTTTTACCGAATAAAGCACTCCAAAAATTGTTTTAACAAATCTAATTAAACGGAAAAAGGTCTGAACACACAACCACCCAGAGCACTGGGAGCTAGAGTGTGTCCTCGGGAACAAAAAACGCTCAGGAGAGAGTGATGGAGGGTGTATGGATATGGAGGACGAGACTTCCAGCCCTCCATCCGGATACGAAGGCCTCTCGTAGTCTTTTCATCATTCAGATTGATCAAATACCCCTACAGGAATGCTGATGGAGTCAGTGCTTGGTAATAGTAATTCTCTCTGAAGTTAAGCTGCTCTTTGCTCTGTGTCGTACTCCATAAGCAATCAAAGAGATGAATGTACCGTGGTGGATCCTTGAAAGTTAGCTGAGACTAATTTCAACTATGTGTCCAAGTTGTCATTTTAATGAATGGACATTAGTAGCACAAGTAGATTCATCAGATCATCACAGGGAAGTAACAACAAATAGACAGTATATGTAGCCATGTGTTCCTCACTTTAACTTTCTTTCTCTCTTCCAACTACTCAAGTGTCCATTAAAAAAAAGAACTTCTTTCCAGCTGATATTTAGCTCCCTCTTCTTCAACCAGGTCCCGACTGCATTGTGAGACTGTCTCATCTCCTTTGTCCCAGTGATCTTAATTACAGGCCCTGGGCCCTGAGCAGAGAAGCCCATTTAAATCAGAACACATCCAGTTTCCATTATGGGCTTGGCATTTGGTCTTTGTGCCCATGCTCTTAAATTACATGCTGCCAATCCTAGTGGGCACAGGCAAGATGAGGAGCGGAGGATGGGTGAGAAATGAGGTGAAAGCGGGATGAGAGAGAGGGAGAGAGGGGGCCAAGAGTAAGAGTGGAGGGGGCCACAGGCTGCACTTGTCAACAGAAAGCCCCCCCCCCCGCCGTCTTTATCACCAGATAACTTATGTAAAATAGCAGATGAAACCCATTCCCATTCACGTCGGCCTGATTGTCAGAATAAGCTTGCATTCCTTTGAAAAGTGATCGACCGCCTGAAAGGGTACAAATTAGGGGCCTGTTCATCTTTTCTTCTCCGGTCGTGGGGTTTATTTGCGGCAGATTCACCCAGGCCCAAAATTAAGTGAACTCAGGCAGGGATGAATGGGAGAGCTCTGATTGAATAATTGATTTCCTTTGTGCGGCCTGTGTTTAAGAGGGATAACTAGACATCCTTTGGAGTGTAATGATTGTAATTACTGCGATGACTGGTCATGTCAAATATGACACAGGAAAGGACTGTTATTAACCTTTATTCTCCACATAGGAGAAAAAACTAACCCAATATCCTCTTGTCTCTCCCATCTGCATATGGGTTTCACCTCTGGTGGAGGCATGGCTGCCGTAGGTTGAATGCATGGATGAACTCATTCTCTGTCTTCTACTCCTGGCCCATGAATGGTAGATGTGTAATTGACTGTGCAGTTAGAGTCACTGGTGTGCCAATGACTCAAACGGTTAGTGAGCCTTGGGGTAACTCTCAAAGTACAATGCATTATGGGTGCAGAATTGAAGTGTAAAAGATAGGAGTTATAGCCATGTTCATGATATCTGTCAGATTCCCATATGCCTTGACCTCTCAAGCAGTGCAGCACGAATTGGGCTTCAATGCACTTGACGCATTGAGGGTCTGAGTGAAAAAAGACATTCATCACATAGTGATCAGACACAGTCTGCTGAAGTTACTGGACATGTGGCGCACATGAATCACAGACACTGCCACTGATCTACTGATCTATTGACTTGTCCAAACAGTTAGGTCTAAAGCCCCAGCTTTAAAGCTGCATATGCAGACTTGAATTATGGTATGGCAATTCTGAGCTCCAAGCTAACCTAAGCTCCAACCCAAACACTCTCAATGTATTTGTCCTCTGTACAAATCAGTGCTGTAAATAAGAGGCTGTTATCAAATCTTTTTTTTTGTCCAAGAAAATTTAACTGAGCACACTTGCTCATTTAAAGAAGAATTAATTAATGTTTTTCCCAGTTGCACGCAGAGGAACAAGGTATAAAAACAAAATATAAAAATATTTCCCCTTATTAAGTTGATATGTCTAATGTGTTAGCAAGTAGTTAACCTATTTCCACATTCAGAAGCCATGGAAAAATATCAGCATTCAGTTGGAGTCAGTTGGATTTGTTTCTGGCAACCTAATAAATATAAATCCAAGATTAACCTTCTTTTTGCTCAGTTTTTTTTTCTCCGCCAACTCCTGAGAAAAAAAACCATCTAGCTCTTTATCTCCTAAATGCTCAACTACACTCACTAACTAGTTGCTAACTTTGTCAGCCTGGCACTGAGCATTTGCATACAGTGAGTGTATCAGCACGTTTTTGCTGAAAAACAACTACCTCCTGAATTTGGAAACAAGATTAATGAGAGAATGAGCCAAAACCAAAACAATGAGCTGAAAGACAACTAAACCGCTCCAGAGAGCTGAGGAGGAGTGAAAAGTTGGGTGATAATTGCAATTGCAGATTCATGACTTTAAGCAACACCTTTCACATTACAAGTAGTCATTTGATTGATTGCTAATATAAAAATATTGATTAGTGCAGTTTTAAATGGAGTTGTGCCACTAGAAGAGTAGAGACTTAAAGGGAAAACCAACTTAAAGATATATATTACATATACTATTTCAATAATATAGTCCAGCTCAGGTTTAATTTGTAAATATAAACAAGTCTCTCCTTAAGCTGAACAGCAGAGAGAGAAGGCTTCAGTGATGATGTCAAACTGAGGCCAATTCTGGAGCTGCTCCATAGACGATGAATAATTGAAGAACTAAAAGGCCACTGTGACAGCCCCCATGGTGATTTCACTGATGATTTGATCACTGGAATATATAGATGATTCACAGCTGTAAAGCCTACAGTCAAATAAAACTTATTTGGATGTAAAATCTCAAACATTCTATAAATTCATGGAGTCATTCCTTAATACAGTGTCAGTGGACTAACCCCTAGAAGTGTCATACAATTATCAATTCAAGGCTTGATGCTGTAGTAGTAGTAGTAGTAGACTTGACTCTCCAGACAAGACTAGATTTTCCAGTAGTTTTTGCCCTTTTTTTCTTCACTTCCAAGCAGCTGTATACAGCTATTTGTCCCATCCACCATACCATTAACAGGCCCATCCAGCTCCAGGCAAAAATGTTAGAGACACTGGAGTCTCTACTTCATAACCTGTCACTGTAAAGCCCAGGCCTTGTTGCCCTTCAGTTGAACTTCTGGAGTCAGTGCTGCCAGCCTTGCCAGCTGTGGCGACAACTGAAAAACTTAATTTGCAACTCCATTTGGAGGCTTTAATTAGGTACCACAAGCTCTTGTACAGGGAGAATGTGACCATTGAGCATCAGATGGATGGCACTAGGGAAACAGTAGTACATTTTCCATGTTCCAAGTGAGGCATATCAATATCTATTTCAAATAGTAATGTATCAAAGTACTCAAAGCATTATTTTTTTGGGACTGCAATGTTAGGGTGTCCATCAGTCGGTCGTTCTGTCCACCACTTTGGTCCAGACCAGAGGTTTTCAAACCACAAGGAGCACAGGAGAGCTGAAGGCAGGGCATGGAGGGAGAGGCATGAGGCAAAGATCCTGTGATAGATAAAAGAGATAGATGCATGCTGGTGTCGTGAAAACAATGGGAAGTCAGTTACTGTAGTTGGTCTGCTGATTTGCAGTAGCAGCAGAAGTGTCTGTGACACACAGCTCACAGAGGCAATTAATTAGGAAAATAAAGAGATTCTTGAAACCAAAAGCAGCACATCCACAAAAAACAGGAGCTAAACCAAAGCGTCAGAAATATGATGAACTGTTTATCAGTTTGGGTTTACTTAGATTGGCTTGAGTGACTTTCTATGTCACTGTGGCCTCAGTGTTTGATATGTAAAGAAGTGCGGGCTAATTGATAGCATGTGACCTGCACTTCAAGGAAAAAGAGAGTGTTAGCTATGTGAACCTGAAGGTCCAAGACCTTACACTGACATGCACTGTGCATTGCACAGGCAGGAAAGGCCCATACCATTGTGCTGACTTTCACACAGACATTCATAAGATAAGGTTTAAGATATAGTTAAGATAGTAACAGTAAAGTGAGAGGTTTGTGTATGCATCTACAACTATTGGATTGATGGCCATGAAATTTAGTACTGATATTCATGTTCCCCACAGGATAAATAGCAATCTCTTTGGTCTTACACTGTCTTTTCATATAGTGCTATCACCACTTAAAAATTTCAATTTGTCCACAACTTTGGTTTATATGTGTTAAGACCAGTGTAGGTTAAAATAAATAAATAAATAATAATGATAATAATATTCTGAGAAATATTCAGAGGAAAAACTCTGAATTTCTGAGATTAAAGTCGTAAATTTACAGGAAAAAAATTGGATATTCTCAGAGATTAAAGTTATAAATTTACGAGAATAAACTCACAAATTTACGAAACAAAAAAGGTGAATATATTCTCTGAGATACAAAGTCGCAAATTTATGAGAAAAAAACCTGTCATGGAACCACATTGCCTCACTTTGCAAGGTCGGATCAGCCTCAACACACCACAGATGCCACCACTTGCCATGTATTATGCGTGCAGTGGATGAACTACACCACAGCCACAACATTAAAACCAGTGAACAGTTTTAATGTTGTGGCTGAATTGTGTATACATATATATATATGTATACATACACTGTATATAGTATATATATACTGTAAATATACAGCATTCGGTGACAACTTTTAAACCAGTTACCTGCTTTATTGTTGCGGCTGATCAGTGTAATCAAATTATACTTTGCAGTTGGATTTAGCAATAAGGAAATACTGAATATTTAAGCTCAGAATCACCCTATTACCATAAGCATCCGGACTTTGAAGAGACGTCTCCATGAACTGGGCCTATTCAGAGGAAGAAAACATACTGATTTGGATGAGGTGATAGGATTTGTGCGTCAGGAATTACAACGCAATTGACAGATGCAAGGATATCGCTGGTTACATCTCTGGTGTGATAAGGTTACACCAACCTTGCAAACTGAAGCGATATGCTTCGCGGTAATGTCTCTTCAAAGTCCAGACGCTTATGATAATATGGTGATTCTGGGCTAAAATCACAAGTATTTGCTTATTGCTAAATCAGATTACAAAGTATAATTTGATTATGTCATCCACTGCAGGCAGAATACAAGGCAAGTGGCGGCATCTGTGGTGTGATGAGGTTGATCCAGCCTTGAAAAGTGAAGTGATGTGGTTCCTTGACCAAAAAAAAAAGAAAGAAAAACCCACTAGTTTTATTTTTTTTTAAATGTTCTCGTAAATTTGTAACTTAAATCTTATAGAGATTTTTCTAGGATTACCCCCTCTCCAGGCTCATTTTTTTTTTTTTTTTAACCTACAATGGCCCTAATGCTCTGTAGTAGGTTTAGGACTAAATACCTGCAAAACAAATTCCTTTACTATTAGCCTCAGCTCTACTTTGTTTTTATTGCTAATAAGCAAAGTTGTAAACACACTAAACAGAGACCGTGAACATAGTACAGATTATACCTGCTAAATACCAGCATGCTAGCATTGTCATTGTAAGCATGTTGGCACTGACGTTAGCATTTAGCTCAAAGCACTGATGTGCCTAAGTATAGCCTGACAGAAGCTGCTAGTATGGGTGTAGACTGTTAGTCTTGTTGCGTGTGTCATGCTGAAACTGTTTTAAAGCAGCTATCTGTACTGGTTATTATGCAAACCAGTGGGCATAGGAGAATTATACTGCAGTGAAAATCTTTCTTGGCATCTGTTGTAATCAACTTGAATCCAAGCTGACTTAATGAACAAACAAAACAACCTCTGAATTTAATTTTAACTTTTTATATCATTATTTGCATTGAAGAGAATATTCTCAAAAGTGAAATTTAATGAAAGAAAATACTAACGTAATAGAGAATCTAAATTAGAAATGTAAAGATAATCAATAATGAGTTTTTTTAAAAAGATCGTTTTTTCCCATGAGTCTATAAATGGCATTGGTTGCAACTGTGCCATCCTGCTATTTGTGTTCCTTAATGACTTTCTAATTTCTCATCAGTGGGTAGCTAGTCTCCACAGCAGGCAGACAGAGAGCAGTGGCAGGGTGCCATCCAGGAACAGGTGCGCTTCCATGTTGTGCTTATGGTGTCCATAGGCCTCAATTACATCCTTTAGGTCGCTCTTAAATTGGGAGCATTTCAGTGGGCTCAGTGCTTCCCTCTTAGCTTAACTTTTTCTGCTTACACACGGCTTGACTTTGACAGATACTGAGTCATTCATGGTTGCTGCTAACTTGGCTGGGTGTGTTTTTAATGTTGTGGCAAAATTAGCTGGTTAGCTGGCAACAGTGAGCAGGAAAGAAAATAAACTATATTTATCTGTTATCACTGATCAGACTATAGACCAGTCAATGGAGATGTCATATTTTGACTTTTGACCTTTGACCAATATCAGGTTTGAGCTTTAGTCTACTTGAAGACTTTCTAGGTATTTATTGCTCTCAAAAAGTATACTTGTTTTGTTAGGCCTGTGATTAAACAACAGTCATCTCAACCACTTACAGGTAACAACATCCAGGGCTGGCTTGTGGCATAGACGACATAGGCGGTTGCCTAGGGCACAGTGTGTCAAAGGGGCACCGCAAGAGCGGAATATGCCTATAGCATAATTTTATTAATCATGGTTACAGTAACAAAATTATCCAAAAAAAAAAGTCCTATAATTGCAATAATAAACATACAGCACCCCCCGAACTGTCAGTCACAAGTTGACAACATGATGGAATAAAAAGTGCTGTGCCTCACAATTTTTCACCTGCCCTGCAGGTACTGCGTTTGTACTGTGCGCTCGGCGCACTGAAAATGGGGGTTGACAGGGACCATTTGATGCGCATTTGTGCATCACTCAGCCCAAGTCCACGAAGTAACACCAACTGACTGATGACAAATGCTAGATAGGATCAGCCAGAGGGACACTTCAGTTATTATTAATTTAGATTATTTCATAATGAAAAGGTCCAAGCCTTCTGGTGCGTAAGGATGAATATGGAGATAAGAGGCAGAGGAAAAAAGTCCAGTATGTCACCTTATATTGACATTAAAATGTCGTTTTGTGTAGATGTTTCATTTGTAGTAGCTGGCTAAGTAGCAAATAAAACTAATGCTAGATAATGATGCTACGGTAGCTGCTAGACTCAGATACAGATTGAATGATATGAATCTAAATGCCAAGCCAGCAGTGGTGGAAGAAGTAATCAGATAGTTTACTCAAGTAAAGTACTAATAGAGCAATGTAGAAATACTCCATTAGAGGTAAAAGACCTGCATGAATAATCCTACTTAAGTAAAGTACATAAATATTAGCAGCAAAATGTAGTTAAAGTAGAAGTACTGGTTTGGTCCCTGGACTGATGTATTATTACATATGAACTCATTAGATGATGAATACTGAAGCATCAGTGTGTGAGCAGCATGTTAATGTTGTAGCTGCTGAAGGTGAAGCTAGTTTGATCTTCTTTTATATTCAGGGACACCAGATAAATCTGAGAGGTCGTGAGATGATTAATGGGAGAGGAAAGAAGAAAAAACAAAGTTCTGATACACAAATCTGATCTCAGTTTTTGGAGTTTTTTTCTAATTTTTGATTTTGTTGAGATGCTGAATCATTTGAACGTTCATTGAAATGAAACCATGTGAGAAGTTTAGAGGAACAAATTGCTATTTGGTGGAGCTATAACAACTCATAGACATCTGAAATGTGACCCCGACTACACACTGCCACATCCTAATCTCGCCTAGGGCACCAAATCAGCCAGAACCGGCCCTGACAACATCACCTAATGTTGGTTGGTGTTTTATTGTGTGAGCTGTGAAAGAGTAGAGCACAGAATTTTAAGTAGGTTATTAAAGGCCTGCATGATGATGTTAAATTAAGCAATATTTTATATATATGTGCATTTGTTTTGTGCCAGTATTTCTCATCGCATTGCATGACATAACTACGTGCTGTATATTTAAAAAACAGTAAATATAAGATTATTTTCATCAGAAATAAAACAACAAATGATTAAAGTAATTGACACCTGTAAATCAAAACAGAGTGACTTGTTTGAACTCCATTTAAAAGTCTCATCAAGTACTTAAGAAACATTTAAATCTGAGCGTCAGCCGAAACTGTTTGGAGAGGAATATAAACAATGTTTACCGAACAAGTTTATAATAATTATATAATCATTAAAAATATATTTGAATGGAGAATTGCTGCAGACCAAACATGCAGTTCAGTAACTTCACCATTTAAATTTTTTAAAGAATGCATTTTTCTGGCTATTCGCTGACTTTGAATGTTGATTGACTGTGGCTAATTTGGAAAATCTTCACTAATCCAGATACCTGGAGCACACTGTATAATAAAGCTGACGTAACTTGATTAAACTGATTTTAAGGAAGTTTGGTATATTCCTTAAAGAGAGCTGTATATATTAATATCGATTTGTGTTACCATAATACCATTTATGATACGATAAGCTTACTGGCAATTGCCACCACAGTTTGGATACATAACTCTACCACTCCTGTTAATGTACAGTATCTTCATTTTAGACTATTTCCACCACCCTTGTCTTGATTTGTGAACTTAAAAAATAAGCCTGAAAAAGTTGAAAATTTTGGTTTTTAAGTCATACTGTATAAGAAGTGCTTCCATGACAATAACAATCTGTTACTGTATGGTAATAAATAGCAAATAGTCATAATCACTAAGCTCATATTTATCTTTTATGCACATTAACTTACAAAAAATAATAATAATTAAAAAACCTTTAGAGACCTGCTACTCTCGAATAATCTTGTGTTTCCATTTATTTTCATTCACACTTCTTTGAAGCATTTTTACGGCTTCCCATTCAGGTCTTTTTTTTTTTTTTTTAACATCTCCCTGAATACTTTGCATGGTCAGTAGAATCACTGTTCCACAACAACCTTGCTGCTAAGCTGCAATAGGTACTTCTTCTTCACACTGGAGACACTATGATTAGAACCTGTACTGCAGGTAAGGTGCTAATCATGTTTGCATAGCTAGTGAAAAAAGTATTTGTTTACCTAGACCAGGTGTTGGAGATGCAGGTTTAGTCCAAACTAAAATAAACACCTGCACCTCATCACCTTTATCTCATTGTATTTTTATACTGTTTTGCTTTGCTGTCATAAAGTTTCCTCAGGTTATTGACTGTATATCACATGTGATATTGTTGTGGCATTGAAAGTACCATTGATTTGTTGAATCACACCAAGGCAAAAATTTTATTTGCAGACAATGCACAAAACAGGTTTTCAAGTGCATTGATCATTTTTTTTCATTACAATGCAGACTAAACACAATAAGCCAGAAAACACAATAAGCAACCAACAAGAAAAACCAAAACAAAATAATGGCTAGTGATGGAGAATGAAGTTTTTTCTCTTGGTCAGGAGCAAGAAAGCGACATTGTAATCCTCAGGGCTCCTCAACGAATTAGTGGCGCTCAATCACTTATGCCTTCTGTAAGAGAAACAATGATGAACAGGGTTGTAAGACCAATAACTTCATGGCACAGCATGTAACACCACTTCCCTCATTAAAGCAGCATGTAGAAAGGGATCACTTACCGCATAGTCATTTGCAATATAAAGGATGAACAAACAAATACTTTACGGCATTTTCAGTCTTTTATATACCTGTAAATGAACCAATCTGAATATCACAAAATTCAAGTACAGACAAAAAACTCCTAACAGTTGGAAGCCTTTACCATATGCTTTATACCAAATTCCTGCAAGAAAGAACTGACACGGACACATATCCCAGTAAGTCTGTCCGCCACGACACTCCTCCACCACGCTGGTCAGATCACTCAGAGCAACATAACAGTACACATCTACCGGGCCTTCTGTGATCCACCCGGGAAGGAGACAACACTCTCATATCAATACCCTGTCATCTCACAATGTGGCATCTTCCCCTTTGAAGGTACAGTAGCATTGTTGCAGTTGCTCAGATGTGAAAATCTAGCTTTTATAATCCTGTTTTGGGCAAGGAGGAGAGGAGTGGGAGATGAAGGAAGCAATTTCTTTTTAACTTGGACCCACCAAAGTGGAAAGAAACAGTGTTTTGACAGGTGTGTGAAAGGAGCACTGCTGGGGCAACTTGGGAACATCAGAGACCAGTTTAGAAGGCTTCATAAAGTCTCTCTGAAGAGAGGGTGCAATAGGCTCACTGTAGGCAAAGCAACTATCAACTTAGGTACAAATCAGAAGTTAGCAATGAAGGCTGGTTTCTATGGATGCCTGCACATGCTTTGACCATTTAGGCATATTCTTTAAGGCTCGCTAACGTCCTCTGGTGCCTCCGTTCCACCAAAGAGTTTTAAGACAGAAACCAGAGAGATTTGCTCCTTGTCCTGAATTACCAGTCAGCTGTAAACTACAAGTTCCATTCCGCAACAGGAGGCTCACTCCTCCCATTAGCCTTGGCATAGTGCCGACTACAAATGTGAGATCAGTGGTCGTCAGGAGGCCCAGTTGGGAAGAGACCCTCTGTCACTCACAGCGACACGTCATAAACTCATTGTCTTGCCATCAATCTGGGGACCTAACCACCTCAATAGCAGATGGAGGCCCAGCAGGAAGACAGGGGGCCATGCTCTGAACCTCAGCCCCACACAGAGTGCATGCAGCAGGAGTAAAAGGGGCCACAACTATAGGGGAGCCCCATACCCTAGACTGGACCTCCTGTGGATACACCTCTGGATGGAGTCCTAATGTTGTCCATGATTAATTAGAGACAAATGTAAGTACACCACTATTGCTGTGGAAGAAAATAGGCTTTGCCTTTGGACATTTATCCCATTAGATAATTGTTTAAAAGTTTCTAATCACAGACTGTCTCCTAACATTTCAGCCTCTCTTTTGTGTCAGCAATTACTTTACATCACAACTGCATCTCTCAGTAAATTTATAAAGGTCTAAAACCGCAGTGAGCATTAACATTCTTCCCAAATTGAGGAGTGAAAATAGCGATAAATATGGTCCACAAGAGATTAAGATGTCTTGCTACCCCTGAATGGGGATATGTAATGATATTCATAAAGAGACCACCTACTGGGGGCACAGAAAAAACTGTTACTTAGCAACAACATACACGCTCTTACAAGCTACATCTTGGGAAATTTTGACCAGATTGGGATGCAAACAACAGAAAACATTTAACTAGGCCATGTTATGAGTCTGCTCTGCCTATGGCTGAATAACTGTCTCGTCTGGCACAAATCCCCCCTCCAACTAATGATACATACTGCATATCAACAAAGAGCAATAAAGAGAATAAAAGCAAGTTTGTGGTATGTTGCTAAGCCAAATATCAACCCTTTTTAGTTCAGTTCATAATGCTATATGAGTGATCTCAAGTCATTTATTTAATGTCCTAAAATCCATCAAAGCTAAAGGTCAAGTCTTATTTTTCCCACAAAATTACCTTGTAAGCTCTTTTTTTTTAAATTACATGACAACTGTCCAAATTACTGTACAGTGGATTCTCTGTACACTTCAAACTGGTCAACGCTATTATCTAATTCTTGCTTGCTCGAGCACCCAGAAACCATTTCACATTATCAGTTGAGGGGAAAACTCTGATAGCTCAGGTGCATTAAAAAGTCTTATGTCCATTTAATGTAAGTAACTGTGGAGTCCTGTTCACAACTCTGTATCTTGGGATTACTGAATGTCAGAAATGTTACATTTAGGGTAGACAAAACTCACAAAGCCAATGAGGGGGTTAGAACTCTATTCAAAATGAAACTACCTAATAAGGAAGTGTAGCATTCTGTTATACTTTACTTTGTAGATGTTATCCACATCTGTTATTGGGGACTGCATGATGCAAAACCATTCTACAGACGCTTTAATGCATGAGGTCCATCTTGTCGTCAGCACTATAGTGTGTGCAGTTACTTAGTCTAATGGTGTTAGATTAAGTGTGATTTTTGTGGTACTCAAATCTTAAGCATACTTGCTATTATCCTCTTCATCCAAAAAGGCCTAAAAACAATTATCGTTCACTAATGAGTGATGTTTGTTTCTCCCTGTCATCAATTACAATTAATCAAAGACAGCAGATGACTTAAAAGCATCCCTCTGCAAAGAGCTCATAGAGGTCAACTGACAAAACATCATCTTCTGGTTACAACACTTTTATGAAACAACAACATCAAAAAATGTATCTTTTTAAAAGTGAATCATGATAAATCATCCTTACTAGTGCATTACAATATTATTAATCAGAACCTCACTTCTATTATCTGGTCTCCAAATCAACACATTAAGGTGAAAAATGCAAGCATTCAGAATCCTTATTTTCTTCCCCTTGAAGACCAAGACATTTGTAGAGATTACTGACGGTAAAGATAACGCTAATCTGCAGCACGGTTTGCTGTCACCAACTGACTGGACTTTGAACAGTGTGTCTGTGTACCCTTGGCTTTGCTGCGGTTGGGGAAGAGGCCAGTAGAAAGGCTTCACTGCCCTCTTGTGGTGAAAAGATATAAAATTCATCCAGCTCTATTGCTCTACCTTGCAACAGGCCTTCTATGGATCTCAACATGTGTGTTGTATGTGCGATATGTGTCATATGGAGGGCATGACAAGGTAGGAGTAGAGGTATGTGCAACCAGAGGGAAATCAGGAGAGGTTTCTATAAGCAAGATTTTGTTTATCCAACTGGACGCTGAGAAGTTTAATAGTATATGTCAACTTAACAAGAAACCTGAAAGGATAGTGTAGCATACCAGGTCATATTTGAATTTCTTAGTCGGCATTTCAAGCTCAAAACTGCCAGGTCTCTTGACGCTTAGTGGGCTCACACTGAGAGAAATCACGTCCTTGCTTGTTATTGGCCTTCCTGGGTCCAGGGAAGCGGTGTACGTTAACAGGAGCCAGGGAAACATGCATATTTCTCTCCAGAATTCCCACCAGGCGTCTGATTTTTGACTCCACTCGGCCAACCCTGACGGAGTGAACAGAACACAATTTTCAGATAGAGGAAAACACTAGAGTAACTGGAAATAAAATATTAGAATTCTTTTGCTCTCAAAGAGAAGCACAGACATGAATAAGAAGTATTGTCATCCAAAGATATGATTGTCTACAAAAATGTCCACCAGTTTACTCACCATTCAAGATGCTGCTTCTTTGTAGCAGAAGTTGCTCGCTGCAGAATGTAATGCCTTGAAATATAAGAGAAAGAACAATGGCAACAGATATCACAGCATTGTGCCGTTGTACACAGGATGGGATCTATATACATGAATAATAATTTATATATTACCAACAAAGATAGCTGTGAATTAATTTCTGATCAATATTTAAAGCAGGTCAAGTTACTGTACAGCACAACAGGTAACATCACTATGCAAAGGTGGATACTAGCCTTCATTATAGCCATTATAAACTTTAAACACAACAAATATAACTATTTTTAAAGGATTAAAACCTGTATAAAATGTAAACGATCTGCATTTCAGTATTTAATGACAAAACTCAACAATACAATTTTAAAAATTCATATCAAAATCTGTACACAACTGCTCACGATGTAGATCAGTTCTTCCACAAGATGATAACTGTATCATTAGCCATATCAAGGACATTGTCTATTCTGACATTACAATTGCCAAATAATTTTGTAATCCAAGAAAGGAAATACTGAAGAATTTCAGTCAAAATTCATCAGAGTAAAAAAGTGAGATCAGAACACACAATAGATTTATTCAAACGAGATATAATATTAAATGCCATAGAAAAGAAACTCAATAAGAAAGTTCAGACACAACAATAAAGTTAAGTCAGGTAGTGCATATTCAGACCTTAAAAACAGATTCATTACTTCAACACTCCACATAGCAATAAACATATGATCACATTTTTCAAATAATTTGTAACAGGCTGCAGTCCATATTTTGAATACTAATAAAAACCATCAAAACCTGATCTGCAAATCTATCAAAAACAATCAGTATTCAACCATCAAAATTATATACGTCTGAACCAGTAAGTAGTATTGTAGTACAATAAAAATGCCATCTACATGGAAACAAACAGATGACCCACTTCCTCTAATATTTCTTGAACAGGCTTCTCTCTACATTTGTAGTTATTAATAGCAAAAAAAAAAAAACTGTTAGGTGCAGGAAAACAGAGGTATACAAGGTATATGTTAAAAATGTCAAAATTTTAAATAATTAAAAACAATTTTCGAGGAAACACTCATATTTTAGAAAGCAGTGTGTATGTGATTGTATTTTGTACATGGCAATCCTTATTTTCATATTTACGTACCTCAATACATACTGGTACTTTTCAAAAAAGGTTGGCGTTTCAAAGAGTTTGGAGCAGTTCGTGTTTTCCTGCTATATTTCTTGATCAATGGTGTGGCCTGCAAATGAGGAAGAAAAAGCTTGTGTAAATTTAAGCAAAACAAAATTCCATCACTTTGTTCACGGAATAAAATCCTTGAAAAATCCTTGAAATTATAACATGGTTTGACTAAACTGAGCTAACTTAATCCAAGATTACAGCACAGTAATTGGAGTTGCCTTTATTTGACCAAGGGATTTAGCCACAGAGCAAACAGAAAAAGTCAGAGATTGTGTTAAATCAAGTTTGTTGCAGTAATGTTAACTGGCCCACAATACAGGTCGTGAACAGTGAGCATTTCCTGGTTGTCAGCTGAGTGACTACATAACCTGTTCCATCTCTTCTGTAATGACAGCTAATGTGGAGGGAGACACGTTGAATTATGTCTTCTGCTGTATGCAGCGGTAATGATGGGCATTATGTGGCAGCGGTCACTTACATTAGTCTGGAAATGCAGAAGAACACATATTTTCAGATTACCTGTGTTTGAAATTTGATAATTCACTAACTGAAATGATTCTATGTTTGTAGCTTAAAATCTTGATAAAAAGCCTGGGATCCCAAAAAGGAAGGTTGTAGTCCTCTACTTCTCTCAGATGAATTGGGACTGATCCTCATCTACAACTTTTAAAAAGCATTAACATGCAGCTACATTTTCAGACTGATAGAATGGAGTCACAATTTAAAAAGCCCTACACCAAATAATTTCTTTTCTAGTTGCCTTTCAAATGTTGAGAATGGCTCACTTTAAAACAAAAGCACCAAGTGATGTGAACTATTTTCCAGCCAATCACACAAAAGTTACATGTTTCCTACAACAACACATAGAGCTTTAGAAATTGGTTATTGTAGTAAATGCTTACTGTTTATTAATAATGGAGTCTGTCCATAGAGAGCAAGAGATAAGGTCAGATGGGCAGTCTGTTTTAAATGGAAACAAGGCTAGATAAGTCGACGCTGACTACAGTGGATGTGTCAAATGACTTTTAGTAAACCCAGTTTGATGTATTTTTCATTTAACAAGGATACCAAAAGTGCTGGGACAACTCACCATATAGAGTTTAGACCTTGAAAAATTTGATCACCAGGGTGGATGCTGTAGCATTTGGGTACACCTGACAAATTCTGGCTACCATGATGGCCCATGATATGCTGCCCAAGAAGCCCAGCATGTTTGAATAAATGTTGCACCCTGAAGGGAAATAAGAGGATGAGAAAAAAGATTAAGACCTCTAGTGAACAATGTTACCTAACAATGACCTGCTCTAATTTGGTACACCCTACAGCCAATTGAGAGTTTTCAAAGTAAGAGTTACATATTGGATACCTCCATTTTATTTCACATTACCATTACTTCCTACTCTTATTACTAGAATTTCAATTTTTGCTCAAAAATTATGTAAAATTGGATAAAAGATACATATCTTGTGACAGCTATATAGTTAAGTAAACCTGTACATTATTTATTCCTGCAAAATAGAGAATGGGCTGCGGTTGCCTGGTAGCAAAATTTAGACAAACCAAACAAAATATCTATGGCAACACAAAACACTAAAAAACATGATCCCTGATACAGGGAAGAGAACAATGACTGTGTCCAAAATCAGTTCCTTCCCTATTTTCCAATACCCTACATAAATAACACTCAATATTTAACTTCATTGTGAACAGTAAACTTAGATTGAAGTTATCATTTGCACCACTGACTAGAAAAGGATTTTGGATACAGTCAATGAGCTGAATCCTGTTTTGAATGAAGGGCAACACAGAGCAGTCATTGTGTAAATGTGTAATTATCATGTACAAGTCCACCTATTCAAACTCTTCTGAGTGACTAGCAAGCTTAACTAGTAATGTGTGTTTAACTCAACTCAACTCCTATCAAAGCAAGTCTGAAGTTCTAAACATTAGGCACAAGACTGAGGATTTTTTTGGTAACTCTGTATCCTATAAAAACAGAATGAAAACAAAGATTGGAATAAAAACAGTCACAATCAAAAAGGGCAAACCAAAAATTAACAAATTGGTACACTTTTGTACATCAAAGAAAAATTACTACAGCTGTCAGGTAATACTGCAGGATTTCTAAGCATTTGTGTACTTTAATTTGATGTTTACCACTGAGACTCCTGACACAGACTTTATCCATGTTCTTCAACATCTTGTTATCAAGAAAGCTCGGATTTTCAGGAATGCACTTCCGTGCCACTCAGGCAAAGACTAAGTCAACCTAGAAAATCACAGAAACAAAAAAACCACGATTAAGGCATACGCCAACAAAAATTGAGGATACTGCAGACAGTAAAGTTTTTACTTATTTCTCAAGACAAATTACCTCAATTCCATCATAGGACAGTTTGATGACAGGGAAAAATACGTCTTCAATGGGCTACGAACAACAATATTGTTAGTCACTTGTACTAGGGAGTAAAATGTCCTTTGACTTGTATGCAATAAATCACTTATATGACTAACCCATATATCTTTGACCTCATCCTGGGCTATTAGCTTCTCATAGAGGGAGGTGAAGAAATCCTTTCTCTCAAGAAATCCAGGTCAAATACAGAGGGCATAAATATCAGCACCTGTCAAAGCAACACAGATTTATATGAGAAGAAAGTCTATATTTATATAGACCATTATCTTCACCATGTATTCTCAGAGGTGGTACCCCACCACTAAAAGAACCTATGCTGCATTTCACTTGAATAGAAAGTGTCTGAAACTGATGGCTAGCAAATTTATCACACAGCAGCTTCACATATACTAAGCTACTGTGTATCAACAAAGTATACTCACATATTATAAATCACATGAGCCACTGTACAATACAATTTCCTACAGTCCTAACATGCTCTTACACTTGAGGAAAGAATCTCTTAATTACATTTTGAGTGAGCTCACAGATGATAGTAGCCAAATGGAAGGCCTTTGCCACTGACGTTTTCGGCAACCGATACAGGTAAGTTCTAAACTCAAAAAGCATAACAATGAAATTGTATTATTTATCTATCAATAACATGTTTTCAGTATCATATTTGGAGATTCTTTTGAAACAACAATATAGACAGAAAAAGATTTAACCAACAATTTCTTACCATTTCTTCATTACCATCTTCTCTCTGCTAATAAAACATAAAGAGCATTTTCAAATATTGCCATTTCTCTGAACTTTCACTTGTGGTCTACCGCTTGCATTAACTTTATTCACTGAGGATGATGTTGTTTATCTGATGACTCTTTACAAAGTAAAAACCAACCCAGGTAAAATGTCTCAATAGTGGCATTACATTAAAAAAACACTAAAAAAAAAATCATGGAAATAATGAAATCAAAAAGAAGAATGTCTTAGCTGTGCCGCAGCTCCAACTCGTCCTCATGTACACCATATGATTTCAAATTTTCAATGAGCTCTCTGGTCTGGATCAAGTAAGTTTCTTCAGGCGGATCCTCACAGATAGGACCAGTCCCATACTACTTGGGTATGTCAGTGAATGGTGGAGCTTGGCTCTTCATTGGACCGAAAAGGGATATTTACATGTTGGTACACTATTCATGAAACAGTCATGAAACAAAAAGTACCTACCTCACTGAAACCTTAGAAGGAAGGAAAGGGTGTAAGTTTATTAAATATAAGGTTACTTGAGCCTCCTATTGTGCTGACAAAGCTGACATAATTAGTGTCAACTTCGTACATTACTCCCATCATAGGGTAAAGTAATTCCAGTAATTCCAGTTTCCTAGACATTTTTTTGCAATTGCTTGGAAATAGACTTCTTATCTATCTTCTTATCTTAAGCAATTATCAAAGATGTTATTCTGAGATAATGAGATACTTCATTTGTGATATGACACATGATACAAAAAAGTATTTCCAGCCATTACAATATTGCAAGCAGCAAAACTACCTCCTTATTTTCTCAATGGTGAATACAGAAGTGGGTTTTTAGAGAAAATTTGCTGCACTGTGTGGATCTTAAAGCTGCCTTGAGCAATATTTGTATATGAACAATTGATCAGATGACTATATGTAATGTGAACGGCCCCTCAGCTCAACAAACAGTTTAGCATCTTTCAGTTCATTATTTTGTTTTCACAGACCGCACCTTTACTGCTTCAGGTCACTCTCACTGCTCTTATCAGTGTCATTTTCATGTCTGGCCAAAGCATGCAGTTGTTCTCAGAGAAGAAGTTCTAAAAAGCCACTGTATGCTACTTGCTCAGCATCAAATCACAGACAAAGCTAGCTACTGGCTTGGAAATATAGTGTAGCACTTAGCAGCTAAGGAGCGAGATATTTTTTCTTAGGAGATGGTGGAGAGCAAAACAGAACAAAAAGGAGAGTGAATATTAGATTTACATTCACCAGATGACCAGAGTAACGATTTCAAATGAAGGCTAATGTTGCTCCATGTCTGCTGGATGTGAAGGTAGGCAACAATTTCATCATATCAGCTTAAAAGGTGAAAATATGTATGTCTGTGCTGCGTTTACAGCTGGTTTCTTCAGCCCCGGATGGACCAAAAAACAAATAAAACATTACAGATTTAAATAAGGTTAGGGATTTTTACCACTCCGATGAATTTGTTAATTTCTAAATTAACATCTCCCATCATGTATGATCTGATAAGCAAAAAAAAGTAAATGCCTACCACTGACTATATTAAATAATGTATAATGACTGTAATGTAGGCAGCTCAACCACCAGTTCAGTAAACTGAGGTTATAAATCACAGAAACAACATACAAAGTAAAAAATTAGATTCAGGCCCAATTTCCAAGCAATTGGACTTAGACTTTGACTTTCAATTTTATTTGATTTTCCCTTTTTTTTTTTTTTGGAATTTTTAAGCAACAGCTTGGAAATTGGACTTTCATAGCTCAAGAAAAGAATCTTTTTTTTTTTTTTCTCAGGACAAGTAAGCCGTTAACAGAAGAAAAAAAAACTGGTATCCTGAGATAATTCAACACTTACATTGTAATTTTGATATAACAGGGTGATTGCGAGTAATAGCCTACAATATTGCAAACCGATAAAATAGTAGGGAAGCTGCTCTTGGCTTCTACGTTATTTTACCATTTTCTCTATGGTAAATATGGACGCTTGTTTTCAATGAAAATGAAAATCCTAAACAGACAACATCATTACTTTACATTACAAGCAAAAATACATTCCCTGTAGCTGTAGTTCAGCTTAAACTACGCTCATGTTGACAGAGCATTGCAGTTCCATTTTAGCCCCCTGAAATCTGTATTTTAACCGAACTGACTTTAAATTGCACCTATGCTAAAAAATTCTCAAACAAGTGAACAGAATGGATTAAACATGACTTTTAAAAATAAAAACTGCCGAAATACATAAATTGAGACATAAAAAAACACCCTTCACCAACTACAAAACATAGATGCAAACTACAGTATTTTCCTCATTCCTTCTGTAAGTGCTATGCGAAGGCAGCTGGACTTGCTTGAAGTTCTTGAAGACATTTCGCCTCTCATCTGAAAGGCTTCTTCAGTTCTAACTGACTAGCGGGGAGTTCCAGGTATTTTTCTTCTGGTAAGATCAGCAACACTTGTGAGTCGTAGTTCTGCTTGTGTCTGGGTATTTTATCCCTATGGTGGACAAGTTTTTGCCTTGGAGTGTTACTGGGCTTGAAATGCACTGGGATGTTATGTTTGTAGAAGATCCTCCTGTGTTTCTTAGATAATCCAGCAACGTACAGAATCACAATGTTGTTACATTTATTGCAGTTTTCTTCTCTGTCTGTTCTGCCATATCAGAGAAGACCATGCCCCGTAAGAAACAATGTACCCAAAAACTTTTCCAAACCTGTCCAAAACTTGTCCACCCTAAGGAAGCACAGGCACAAGCAGAATAACATAGTTCATGCAGTCCAATGGAGTGAGGAATGCACATACCTGTACATTGGGGAAACTAAACAACCGCTACATAAGCATATGTCACAACACAGGAGAGCCAGTTCCTCAGGTCAAGACTCAGCCACTCAGTCCACGTGCATCTTAAGGACGAAAGACACTCTTTTCAGGACAGTGATGTACGCATTTTGGCCGGAGAAGACCAATGGTTTGAAAGAGGAGTGAAAGAAGCTCTCTTTGTCAATCTGGAACAATGGTCACCAAACAGAAGAAGTGGTCGGAGACACCGCATGTCAGCCACCTACAATGCAGTTCTAAATTCACTCCCCAGACAGCTGAACACCCATCCACACTGGGACTCATGTGACCTCAACGACTCACAAGATGGCATGGTGGGTCAATGATTCACTTGTAACCCTAATGATCCCCCAAGATGTTAGCACCAATTCACACCTTGACCCTTGTGATCCTAACTACTCACAGGATGACCGGGAGGGTCAATGACTCATGTGACCTCAAAGACTCACAAGTGTTGCTGATCTCACCAGAAGATAAAGACCTGGAACTCCCCACTAGTCAGTTAGAACTGATGAAGCTTTTCAGATGAGAGGTAAAACGTTTTCAAGAATTTCAAGCAAGTCCAGTTGCCTTCGCATAGCACTTACAGAATATCATAACCTGGATGACTGAGAATCGTCACAGGCCTTTCCTCATTCATATTTCCTAATTCTGACTGGGTGTATGATGTGACTCCCAGATAACTAGAGAAAGTAGAAAATATGGCAAAGACCAATGTTTTTTTTATGTAATGTACTTCCTTGGGTTGTTTTGAAATAAACATGCACGGGTTTGCCAATGTTTTTCCTGTGCCCGAAGAAGAACCACAGATATCCAAACCTGTTATAGATTTGAGTTAGCTGTTGAGCCGGTGACCAGAGGCAGTGCACTACAACAAACCCTAAGGATACACCTCTAATTGATAAATATGATTAACTCTGGACATCTGTGGTATATGATTTCGAGATCAGTGTGCCCCAAACAATCATAATGTATGCTGTAACATGAAATCAAATAGACATGTCTATGATAGTTGAAGTCGAAGTTATTATTGTTGAGATAATCTCCATTCAACCAATAAACCTATGTAATATCAAGATGTACAACAACTGTATTAAGCAATACTATCACAAATTGGTTTTCTTACCCTTTGAAGTAAATAATGTCCTTATATGTGTTTCTTTACCAAAATCAGCAGAAGGAAATGTGCAGGAATACTTGGAGGAACTGACTTCAATTTTTTAGTCTGCTTTTTCACACTATGTCTGGGGTACTCTAAGTGCATAACACTGTCCTGACCCCAGGATCAGAAAATAGGCCTCATACAAGATGTCCATTTGGAGTTTTCTGTTTTGTTTATTTTCTTGATTTTTAAAAATTTGTATTTTTTTTTTTTTCACATTATTGTTCTCATCTGCCACCATACAGAGTCCAAATATTGTCATAAAAACAACGTTGGTCACTTGATTAGTGTAAAATTGTGTTTATGAATTTAACTATGGTACTTATTATCTTTGTCTGCTAATAACCTAGAATTACTTTTACATCCTGTTTTAGTACCACAATTATTGCCATAACGGTGCCCGTTAATAGTAACAAATGTCCTACTACTTGTCACTGTATGGATAAGACACAAGGAACTTTCCAGGCAGCGTTCATTTCTACAGAGAAACCTGAACGCAGCACACAGAGCAATGAATTGAGGGTTGAGAAGGACGGTGAAAACAAAAATGGACATCGATTGAAAATAGCCTAGTAAGACTGAAAATTCATGGTCTTGAGGAAAAGCATTGGTGCAGCTAAAATGTAAAATGACAATGTTGCGATGAAAGAAGTGTGTATTCGGTAAAACGCCTGTCGTTTCGAGCAACGACTGCTATTTCGGTAGCTAAGTTAGCCTCAGTAGCTTAGAAACGTATGCTAGCGTGTAACATTAACGATATGATATTGGCCAATAAGACTAGCATTGTAGTAAGTATTAGCTAGTATTGTCTAATTTAAATTGTGTGAAACGAGAGCATTTTGTGAATCGAGAGTTTGCAGTCGTTACTTCACTCCCCCTTTACTCTGTGCTAGATTTCTCGGTCAGCTGTTGTTGTTATTGCTCTGTGATCTGAGATCAAGCAGCAGCCATTACTTTATCCCGCAGGACAGAAGTGTAGTCATGTTCTCATAAATGAAAAACAGCCGTGCATCAGTTTATCCGCGCCCGTGTTACAGTGAATACGTGTATCTAGCTAACATTGGAGTTGTAATGTAGAAAATATTGCATATAGTTTGATCATGGCTGTAGTTTCTTTGACGGCCTCAGGTTGTCGTTGTTATGTGTTGACTTCGTTGACTTGCAACTAAGCAAATCAAAGTGTTTGCGTCTTCATATACGCGATATCTCTAATTACATGTTGACTATTAAGACTGAAGGTACTTTTGCTTGCTGCCTCCAATTAAAGATATTTGCAGTTCAGTTTTCTGAAATGTGAATTCCACATATCTACATTGTTATAAGTAAGTCATAATGTCTATTATATATATTTAATTTCTCTCATTGGTATTAATAACTGTCAAAATTGTCTTTTAGATAGATAAAACAATTCTATTACTACCAGAACAAAGATGTTACAGACAAATGTAATTTTTAGACATCGGCGTTATAGCTTGTCAGTACTAGAGTGGAGATATTTTGAGTTATTACAACTCATGTTGCCTTTTGCGATATTTACCATGATCAGTCATAGAATATCTTCTTCATGCCATCTAGCATTTTAAAAGCGTATGTAGTAAGCACTGAGGTCATTGCTGAGAAAGGCAGATAGTAATCGTCTGTTTACAAGCACATCAGCTTGCTTAGAACTGTGTCAGTTACAACTCCAGGACACGGGCCTTGAACCGAGAAATATTTTTTCATGTAGCCCAGAATACTGAAGCTCTGCCACAGGATCACTGCAATACAAAGTTGCACCATGTAAGACTAAGGGGCTGTTTGGGTTTGTTGGATCTACATATCACTCTTGCTTAGACTTATTTCACTAGACATAACACCAAAAGCATCCCAACATTTTTTCTGTCTTTATATTTTTAGTCCATGTATTTTTTTTCTGTCTCATTTCATAACAGACTGTCTTATGTTAGAGCTCTGACCAGCACTTAAAAAAGGACCTGAAGGGAGTAAGTGAAAGAGGCCGAAGTTCAGAACAATGGAGGCTCGCTTTGGTAATATTGTGTTCAGCTCCAAGTTTGACTCAGGAAACCTTGCACGTGTGGAAAAGGTGGAGAAGCGCAGCTCCAGCCCTTCCTCTGATACAGGTTCCAGTGGGAGTGCTCCCTCAGGGTCAACCCTTACCCCTGACTATGAGTTCAATGTGTGGACACAGCCAGACTGTACTGGCACAGAACATGAGAATGGAAATAGGTAACAAAACTTCAGCTTTTGTAGCACGTATTCTGTTACTCACATGAGAGGACAGCAAAAGGCATGAACAATTCTTCTTTCTAGATAAATATCTTTACTCACTGCACACAGCCATTACACTGCATTACATTACTTTTAGTATCCCAAATCATGTTATTGTGTTTCAGGTCATGGTTTTACTTCAGTGTGCGGGGTGCAGCACCTGGGAAGATACTGAAGATCAATGTGATGAACATGAATAACCAGAGGAAGCTCTACAGCCAGGGCATGGCTCCTCTTGTACGCACTTTACCTGGCAAGAACCGGTGGGAAAGGATCCGAGACAGACCCACATCTGAGGTATATACACGCACTCGGGCTGTCAGGCAGAGGATGTGGGCAACAGGAGCCAATGAGGCAGCGCGCCCTCAGTCTGGCTTCCTGACAGCTATAATTATCTTTCTAATAATATGTCTCTTCCTTTTTTCTGTCGCTTTCCAGATTGTAGATAACCAGTTCATCCTCTCATTCACTCACCGGCTGTTGGAGATGCGAGGGGCAACCACCTTCTTCTCCTTCTGCTACCCATTCTCATACATAGAGTGCCAGGAGATGCTGCAGCAGTTGGATGAGAGCTACCCCAACGCTGCTCAGCTCAGTCCAAGCAGGTAAAACACATGCAACACACCACCCATAACACATGCAATACATGTAATTTGCACTGCTATGATTTATTTGGCTGTTTATTGTTCCCCTCTCTTTTCTACCAACTTTGGCTCCCTGCGAATCTCTGTCCTCGCCTGCTCCCTCTGTCAGTGCACCAGCTAGCGTGTATTATCATAGAGAGTTGCTGTGCCACTCTCTGGATGGCAATAGGGTGGACCTGCTCACTGTGACCAGCTGCAGTGGGATGCAGGAGGAGAGAGAACCTCGTCTGCCTAAGCTG
This sequence comes from Xiphias gladius, assembly GCF_016859285.1. Lineage (NCBI taxonomy): Eukaryota > Metazoa > Chordata > Actinopteri > Istiophoriformes > Xiphiidae > Xiphias > Xiphias gladius. The sequence continues at coordinate 18,424,201 of NC_053403.1, read as the reverse complement.
TTTCCTGACTCCAACACTCCAAGACCACATCGCTTCTCCAGCAAAAGGGTATCACTCAGTTGTACATAAACACAATCAGTATTCTCTTTTGTAATGTGAGACCTTTAATCGCTTTTAATGACCGCACCTAAGGCTGAGTGTGATGTGGAATCACTTAATAATGGCAAAGCTGACAATTGGCGTTTGTGTGTTTGCTTGTGTTTGCAGGTGTTTTTTCTCAGTAGTCGGGTTCACCCAGGGGAGACACCGTCATCCTTTGTGTTTAACGGTTTCCTAAACTTTATCCTAAGAAGAGATGACCCACGTGCTCATGCGCTTCGAAACATGTTTGTGTTTAAGCTCATTCCCATGCTCAACCCAGACGGGGTTGTCCGTGGACACTACAGGTAAGTTAAAGCTATCCCTTCCCAACCATCTTTCGCTGCTTCAGCTGCCACAGCAGCACCAGTTGAAGAATCTGATTTCTCTCTTACCCCAGACCCTATTTTGGAAGCATTACTTACTCATTTTAACCCTATAACGATACAGTGATACAAACAATTATTCCTGATGGGTTTTCTCCTTAAAGCACAAATGTGTCTGAATTTTACAAATATTCACTAGTTTTAGTTAGACTTAAGATGGAATTATTTTGAGTGCAAGGATACTTTGCTATGTGCAACAAGAACTCCTTTCATCCTGCTGCTTTGCTGTCACAGCGATATTCTTACTGTCCAAAGTCTTTGTCCCTCACGTGTAAATTTAAAAATCATGTTAGAAACCAGTTTACAATTTAGGAGAAATTTAGCTGAAGAAATCAGGTTTGTCAAATCCCCCTACTCTGATTATGGAAACTGGTTTTCTCATATACATGACATTTAATAAATTATGTTACTACAGAAAGCTAGCTGTAACTCGGTTACTTATGTGCATGTAAACACACTGCTTTTCATGAGGAGCCAGGTTAAATGACACACGTTGACCCTTTCAGCAGATGCAGGTTGTCAGGTATTAGGTATCAAAGTATACGGCCTGTTCTTACATCATTAAAAATCTGGAATGATGTGTACTTAAAAATCGCATCTGTACAATCTGCTCTTTAAACAAACACCAGGATGTAATAAATATGCCTGGAAGCCCTTCAATTATACTAATTTTAGCGCAATGTGACACTGATGTCCAAATGGTATTACAGAATAGAAATGTGTACTAAGGCTTCTTCTGGGTTTTTTCATTAATTGCAGTCTGTCTCTTTTCTTTTTTTGCAGGACTGATTCCAGGGGAGTGAACTTGAACAGACAATACCTGAACCCCAGCCCTGAGCTGCACCCATCCATTTATGCAGCCAAAACACTGTTGCTCTACCACCACACACAAAACCGCTTGCACAATACACAGTCCAGCACTCATTGTAACAGTCCTACACATGCACAGAGCCTACCCCTCAACATCAAACCTGCCAATCAGCATCAAGCCCCCCCCTTTACTGCCGTTGAAGTCAGCTTGAACCAACGAATTGCAGAGACGGATGCAAATCCTGCACAGCCCGAAGTTCCCATGGCGATGGAGGAAAATGACTGGGTTACCACGGAAATGGGGAAAGGAGACCAGAACAGCTCATCGAGCTCCTCAGAGATTGTAGCCCCTGTTACTGTAGAGGTGGATGAACAGGAATCAATTCCACCCCAGGAGGGAGGTGTGGCATACTATGTGGACTTACACGGCCACGCCTCCAAACGTGGATGTTTCATGTATGGAAATAGCCTTCCTGATGAGAGCCAGCAGGTTAAAGATTATTTATTTATTCCAACCTGAAAGAATATCAAATGATATTAAATTATTATACGCAAACTTTTGTTACCAATATCTTAGCTTCCCTGCACTCTCTTTCCTCTTATTGCAGGTAGAAAACATGCTGTACCCAAGACTGATCGCTGTGAACTCTGCCCACTTTGATTTCCTTGGCTGTAACTTCTCAGAAAAAAACATGTACGCACGAGATAAGAGAGATGGGCAGTCTAAAGAAGGCAGTGGGCGGGTGGCCATTCACAAGGCCATAGGGCTGCTTCACAGGTCAGACTTCAATGGATACACACCATTTCAACAGTTGATGTTCAGATAGCACATAGCAACTTTTTCCTCGATTTTCAGTACTCTTGAGTTTTGAAGAGTCAAAAGTAAGGTTTTCAGAAATTCAGGAATGAGTAATTATCCCACTATTAATCGTGTATCATTAATGTTTTTAAATTTGATCACAGTTTACATGGGTCAGGTATAAAATAAATAATTAGTTAGTCATGTGTCTGTTATTGGCTCCCCAACAGTTACACTTTGGAGTGCAACTACAACACAGGAAAAACCATGAACACTATTCCCCCTGCCTGCCATGACAACGGACGGGCAACCCCCCCTCCACCTCCATCATTCCCTCCAAAATACACTCCAGAAATATTTGAACAGGTAAGAAGACAAGAGTGGTTTATTTTACAAGTATTTCAACTTATTCAGACAAGAATTTTATTCATTGTGTCAGGATTGTTGCTTTTTGGGTACATGAATAAACAGCTTTTCAACACATCCCATCCCAAGCTATTGACTCCCTGTAAGCAGCTCACATTTCCAACCTAGTTTTTGTTGCACATGTTTATTGCACTGTGGTTTTAACATTTGTGATATTTGATAACTACAAAACCTACCTGCAAACCAAATTTACCTAACAAGATAAGACAGTTCTGAAGTAAACTCAAGTGATGCTGTGCATCAGGTGGGGCGTGCCGTGGCTATCTCAGCCCTGGATATGGCAGAGTGCAACCCCTGGCCACGACTGGTTCTGTCGGAGCACAGCTGCCTGACAAATCTCCGAGCCTGGCTCCTCAAGCACGTCCGCAACACCAAAGGCCTGAACACACACATCCACGCTAACCCTCCACCAAGAATACACCACAATGGCAGCAGGGCTTCACCGCCAAAGAATTTCAACAAGTGAGTTCAAACAAAGAACCCAAACAACGTACAAACACAAAGGTGCACTTGAGTGCTTTGAGTTTCTTTTTCATGTAAGACATGTAAAACGTTTGATTGTGCTTTTTTTTTTTTTTGAATTTTCCTGGTAGTTCTCTGTCTGGCTCTGCGTCGGAGAACACCCTCAGCCGCGTTCGCTGCAACAGCCACAGTAGCAGCAGCCAGACACCCTCCCCAAAGATGCACAGCTCTCCGAGCTTTACTTTTGGTTGTCCCCCACCTCGAACTCACATGCAGCAAAACAGTACGCATACAAGCGGACGTGGAGGCAACAAGACACTCGGGCCAGTCAGGGGTAGGTTGACCTCTCAACAATCTGCCAACAATCTGGTTGGTATTTTCTATCACCTCTTACTGGGTGTTACTCTACACTTCTCTTTTTCTCTCTCAACATCACATATTTTGTCTTTTAGTGTGTCTTTCTTGCTGTCAACTTCTTTTTTTACTATTGTTGCTATTAAGATGGTTGATGGATGGTAGTGTGGTTCTTTTAGGATGCCAGATTGATGTGATAATGTCCCAGTTAGCTTCAAGTTTACTGTGACGGTGATGTAAAACCGGTCCCAGGCTTGTGATAATTGTGATTTTAGACACATCAACACATGGATTCACGTCCTGGATGTTTTTGCCCTGTAAAATCAGCATGACCCCTGCATGACCTGGGCATCACCCCACCTGCTGCTGCTGTCTGTGCATGCATTTTGTCACCTCTGACGTTAGTCGCTCCCAGACTGAGGGTGAAACTACATCAGTTTTATGTTTTAATGAGCCGTTTCTAAGCACCAAGACAAAATTGATTGTTCGTGTGGCAATTCTTAAAACCCACTCACTTTATTTTCAGCTTGGACCAAAGTTTTGCATATTTTTTCATTATACAGATTGTTTCTGACAATATCACATTAATTTGCTTACCTAGAGCATTTGAACATTGGTGTGCCTCTGCACATGGGCAGATTCCACAGGTAGCGACTTTATTCTTGTGTTGCACACTATCCTTGCATGTCTCAGAGCTGGTTTGTATATGTGTTTCCCTCTCTGTAGACCCTAAGCCTCAAGAGAAGCGACGCCCCCCCCACCACCGCTCCATCCTACGGTCTCCCAGCAACAGCCACACACCCTCACGCCCCCCACTCTCACCCCCTTCCTCCTCCTCCTCCTCGTCTTCCTCAGTGTGTGCAGCGGGCTCCTGTCCCCTCCCGGCCTCCGTCAGTATGACAGGTCTGTACTCGCTCCAGCCCCCCAGCCTCTCCACCTTGCTCCCCTCCCTGCAGGCTCTGCCCCGCCCTGGGCTGCTCTCCAAACTGAGCCCCCTGCTCCTTCAGAGCCTCCCATCGGCCACCAACACCCCAACTGGGCCCACCCAGGACTGAATCTAACCTAACCTCTGAGAGCCTGAGCCTGTGTGGGTGTGTGTTTCTGTGTGCTTGTGTGTGTGTGTGTGTGGGTGTGCGTGGGTGGGTGGACTGAGTGTGTGTAAGCTCTTAAAATTGCTGAGTATCAGACGAGAGGTGCATTAAGTTATATCAAGAGACTGTCTTTACAGAAACGTGCACCTGCCTGGCATTCCATGTAGGTTAAACCAAGTGCAAAATACTATCTGGTATGTGTGTGTGTGTATGTGAGTGAAACATCATAGGTGCTAGCTCTTCTAACTTTTCCTCAAATATTATCGTTTTTCCTTCTGCACATATCTGCATAATTACATGTATCTACAGTATTAACACCTTAGGATTAATAATACACTTGAGAGTGCAAGTGTTCCTCAAATGTCAATAAGACAATTTTGTTGAAAAATGTTTTAACTTTCATTACCAACCTTAAATCAAGCATTGTACGACACACAACCCTCTGACATAGTTCTTGTGGATACTCTTTACTAAACAGTGTAGACCCGTTAGTGTGTGAATGTGTTTAGCAAAGACAGGCCGTTGCTTGGCTACATAATCTCCATTGTGCCCTAGCACTTGCAGAGTATACGGCAGATATTAGCAGTATACATTAGAGTAATGGATTACATTACATTGAGTGAGTCGCTTTTTCAGTCTGTATACAACTAATAAGCTAAGAAGAATTACCATGTTACTGTGCTGATATTTGGGAAATAGCCACGGCTGTCAATTTTTAGATTATCTTTGTTTTCACAGTTACTGTTACTCTTACTCATAATCAGCTACAATATTAACTACTTTTGCCATGTTGCACTTTAATTTTTGAATTATTTATTGGTTTTATTTAATTTTTGAGAAATGGAGTTTGCAGAATTAGACTGAACATAGTGTGGCTTCTGTTTCCGTTAAATCTTTTAAAGCACCTTGTGATCTTTTGTTTCTTTTTATAGTGTATTTGTTTTTCACTCTGTAAGGTTTATATGTAAAACAGTGCAAGTCACAGGCTGATCACACCGTCCCATTGTAGTCATATTTTGAGTTAGCTCTGAGTAGGATTTAGCATTCTGTAGTCTATATTTAATTTCTTCCGACTGAAAAATCACATTTAAAAGGTCTGTTGTTCAATTTTTGTATATAATCCAGTGACTAATTTCTGTGATATTTATGAAACCTGTATCATTCCAGTGTCCAGTGTTGGTCCTGACATTATGATATTCACAGAGTAGCCTCCTGCCAAAAACCTCACGTGGACCATCACTGGCTTAAATCCTCATAGATGATGGAACCTTGGAGTTGTGAAAAAAAAATCGTTGTGTCATGGAGCTGTTTGCCAACAAGCAATATCATATAAAACTATTTGTTTGTTCCAACAGTGTGACTAAGTCCAAGATGGCAAGTGTTAATAATTTTCTAATAAGATTCTAATATTGGTTTTGGTGTAAATAAAGTGTAGAGTTTTTTAATTTTATTACATTTCATCAAGCCGGTGAAGAAAACATTGACCATTATTTATTCAAGCACATTTGTGTGTATCCTTGTGTAAATTGAATTTTACAGGTATGTAGTAGGCTGTTGATGGTTAAAGTTAATATATTTTGTGGTTAGCAGAGGTGAAAAATTATCTTGTTGTCTTGGTCTATATGTAAGCCTCATAGATCAGTTGTGGAATTATAATGATTTGTCTGAAATTCAGGTTTGTGTGCTGTCATCCAAGTACTTGATGATGGTGTTTTAAGACCAGCCATTTTAGATGCACTGAAGATGCAGAGGTGGAACATCTGTGATCTGGAGAGGGTTTTATGAGCAGCCTTTAAACTAGACCAATGATTGACTGGATCAAAATAGCTTTCAGAATATCTAGCCTCGCTGTAACTATTGTCTGTTTGAGTACTATGCGACATTATAGTTATGGTGTGCCTTGTTCTGTTGTAAACCGTAGCTCAAGGAGGCTCTGCTCACCCTTTTTACCATAAAACCTGGATTATATTGTGATTATATTATACCCTTGCAAGATAAAATGGAGAAATGTATTTATAATTTAGTGGATTTTTGAGTATACAGGGCTAAAACAATGTACCATTAAACAGAAAAACATATACCTACAGATAATGTTTGGACATTAAGTTAAAGGGGCATATTTAGGATTTTTGGTGATCTTTTCATAAAATAAAAAGCTAGCTAATTAGAGCAGATATTGAAAACTGATGCCAGTGATTCTTTTGCAGCACCAACCTCTATTACATAATTGTCAATTTTTTTTTTTTTCAAAAAGGGAGCATAGACCTGTAAGAGAAGACTCAGATGCTTGAGAACAAAACAACCTTCTGAAAATTTGATTGTCATTTGTGCTATGGAGACATAAAAGTCTTACTAAGTACTCCTTTAATATCACTATGATGATGATTTTCATGTAGCCTATGCCCACTTCATTCAGCACAGTGGGAAAGATGTATTATGAGCTTTGAATTTAGACCAGGGCCCTGAAAAATGGAGAGTTTACTGTAGTTCTATTCTGTTTTAACACTGTGAACTATGATATAGTTATAGAATATTTTCATCCAGAATAAAAAAAAAAAAGCTTGAGGTGGAAACTATGCATAGTCACATTCTCATTAGGTCTGTCAGCTTTATACTCCTTATGATAATGTTGCCGTTTCCTTCAACGTGGTGCTAACATTCTATACCAGACTATGGTTACGTGTTCATCTGTGTAACATCTTTACGAATATCAACTTCTTGAATGTGCTGCTGTCCTTCACCGCCTCTCTGGAATAAAAACTATCCTTTTGTGAAGCAACTTCTGTGTATGAGTCCTCCACTCTATATTCACTCTGCTGTATGTTATCTTTTTAAATACTTTTTTAAATACGTTTTTTAAATACTTTAATTTTCTAATTGTGTTTGGTCCTGAAATAGATGTACATCTTTGAATGTTTTATTGCTCATTTGCCACCCACTGTTTCTCCTTCCCGCTCTCTGTTTTTTTTTTGTATTGCTGTTGGTTTACAGGCCTCAGCTGTCCAGACTTTCAGGCTGGTGGACTGAGTTCAGAGGGTTGGTCCAGAATGCCTCTCCCCACGCGTCCTGTACGCGTGGGGAGAGGGTGCCGAACACTCACAATCAGTCGTCACTCCACAGAGGCCCGTACTGAGGTTAGCTGACTTTGCTGGCACCAGCACAAAAAGCAAATTCTCCTAATTTTTCATATAACCTGTTTTTCTACAATACATCTTACATACAAAATACATTTGATTTACAATATTTTGCTGTAATGTCTCCACCTGTCACAGACTGCTAAAGACTTGGGGCCTGAACACATTCTTTCCTCCATCAAATTTACCAAGTGAGTCCAATCTTGTCTAAGATGAAGAAGAAAAATTACGATAAAGAGATTACACATCTGCATTGCCACATTGAGACATTTATATTATGGACGTTAGCCTTCTCCTTGCTACGATTTTTCAATTCTTGATGAAAATGTTAACTTCTGTGTTGCCTGCCCAGGTGTGAGCTACAACCTCATATGAGCCGCATCCCCACCCGGAGGGTGGGATCAACTGACATACCTTCTACACGTGACAGTAAAACAGCACCGATTAGTAATAATCCATTCTCACGTGATGAAAAAGAGTCAGCCAGCACAAAGGTGTGGAAGCTGCTCAGACCAGGCCTCCACCGACACCTGTCGTTATCAGGCATGTATACATTCATATACACGTGTTGCTGTGGTATAGCAATGTTTGGCCTAGAGGGAGTAGTCTGACTAATGATGGGATCGGTTAAGACATGGTCAGTGACGTACAGGGTTCTGGAGTTGGTCATCTCATAAAAGATGGAGTCCACCTGACCTTAAGCTGCACTAATCAATAATATTTTATTAAGAGTGGATCAAATGACTGGGTGCAAGAAGAAAGAGATCACTTGTAATGAACCCAAAAAGAATAATAATCCCACTCTGCAGTTCCTCTCAGTCATATGGAGCATTTTATTGTTTCTCAATTTTTTGCTTTGGTTTAATTCCCTGCAACTTTAATGTCATGGTTCCACTCCCCATTTCCGTACTTTTACCTCCCAGTTTGGCTTCAGTGTTGATTCCAATATAAGTCTGCATTACAGAAGATATTTTCCTTTGTTCTATAATGTTAAAATGCTGCATGGAATTACTGTTTTGAGTTCCCTTTTTCCAGTATGTCCAGTATGTTTTCCAGTATGTACTGAAAATATACACAGTTAACGTCACTGTTTTATTTCACTCTGCAGGTGTATCGGGGAAAGATGGTGCCATGCAGCTGGCCTCTAAAGCACTAATGAAGAAGAGCACTACCAGGAGTTTACACTACAATGGAAATGCTATCATGGAAACTGCACCAGAGATGGATGAAATACTGCAATAGGTGAAAAAAGATATGCACACTCCGTGTCAAACAGAGTTAACGTAACATTACAGTAAGACAAATTAATGACATAACCAGGCTGTACCGTGTTTTCTTCAAAGGTTGAAGAAACTCCAGCGATACCTCTGCCTGAGGCTGTGAACATGTGAGACAGTGACCCTGTGTGGAGAAGCCTAGAAACTGCAGAGAGGAGGAGGAGGCACTTCTGCATACTGTGTATCTGTATTTGCTTGATGTGAGTCTACCATTACCATATTGTGAACAAAACCATTTAGAACTTCAAAATAGGAGGGTACATTGACATTACAAGAGGATTATTTGGGGCAATTTAATGTGCGATTCAGTATTTTTATTTTTATTTAGTCAATTTCCTGAGCATGCATGATGTCTTCAACCGTGCTGCTCAGCATAGTCATACCTAGGAGCTGCACAGTGCAAACATTGAGCAGCTTTACTGGAGCAGCTGGGGGTTAAGTGCCTTGCTCAGTGACACCACAACAGTGGTTGAGATAGGGAAAAGGCACACATTGTCGCCATCCCAGTTTTTCAACTGGTCAAGATCTAATGACTTGAAATGTCTTTTATGTTTTCAGCTACCATCACTGTACTTAATGTGTTTTTGACATTTATTCCTTTCCTTCTACTGCTCCCTTCCCCCCCAAAAATGTGAATGCACTGTAACCAGTATTGTTATGCACTGATAAATATACTGTATGGTTTCAGTCAGCCACTTGTACTATTGAAGCAAAGGCTTACGTTTATTCAGACTGACAAGCATGACAGCACCTTTAAAAACTCCTTCATTTCCCTTTTTGGGTTTAGAAACAAATGTGTGAGAGAAGTCAGTATTAAATGTAATTATACCAGAAGTCGTTTGTGCTTTGCATAGAATGCCCATAAAGATATTCACCCCCTATTGGATTTTTCCATGATTTGCTTTACCACGCTGGTCAACAGAAAAGAAAATTAAATGTCAGGTTGTAAAATTGTACTTATCTAAGTTAAGTGAAAATATAAAATAATAGTTAGTGTTGTGTAGTTATAAGTTAGTGAGCCATGTATAGCAAGTGATTTTAGGATAAATACATCTGTATCTGGAAGGTTCAATCACTAGTTAGAAAAAGACATGCCAAACTAAACCATGACAAAGTAAAAGAAAAGTGCCAATTCCAAGCAATTTCCTCTAGAGTACTCTGAGGACAGCCAGTAAAAATAAGACATTTGGGACAGCTGTGAAATCTACCTTATCAGGCAACCCTCAGAGCCTAAGTGTCTTTGCGAAAAAGGCCCTGGGAGGCTTGTGGAGGTGGAGAGTCAAATGAATGCAGCCAAATAGAGAGAAATCTCAAGAGGAGAACCTGCTGTAGCCTATAAGAGAACTGTAAATGCAGGCATTTATTTTCCAGGTGTACATAAAGCCTTACATGAGTGGCTTAAAAACAAGTTAGAGTCCAAAGTTGATACAGACCTACAACAAATGACTAATGGCTGTAATTGTTGTTTCACACAACAGTGAACTGGAAGGGGACGAATACTTATCCAACCAAATATTTTGTTATTTATAATTTACACTGAAACTTTTAGATATTCTTTTACTCATTTGTTTTGAGTGTCAACAATTTACTTACATCTGCTATGATTCAACCTAAATCATGAAAAAGTCCACAGGTAGGTTGATACTTTGGGCAATACATATTTGTATTGAATAGATTTTTCCTGTCACATTCCTATAGAGCTTTTTGCTCTACAGCACACATAAATAGTAAAAAAAAATACATATGGCAACCTGACTGAGATGATACTATGTTGGAACTTAAGAGAAACTGAAAGTATAAATAACTTAACTTGAAATAAACTTCAAGCTCTTTATATTTTGCACAATAACTCAATGAGAATGTATTTAATGTAGATGTAGGATAACAAGGAATTTACTGAAAAAGAAAAAAAAAATCAATATAAATGGACTTCACACATTTTATTAGAAAAGACACACTATGCAAACATAACATAGAAATTCATCTCTTGGAAAGGGGATGGGAAGATGGGGAATATTGTCTCGAAGGTGTTGGCTTTGATTCCCATCTCACCTGTGGAGAGAAAAAGATATTAAGTGACCTCACATGTGTCCAACCTTTGACAGAAAAGTCATGTTTGTAATTGAATTTGCTACAGTTAGCAAACAAAATTATAAATGAACCTTTAAGTATGGTTCTTCCAGATGTTTACTGATGTTCAGTGATCAAGTATCAACTCATCTGCCATTAATTGGCACGACTCAACTACTTCTCCATGTGCCGTGATGACCTTTAATTCTGTGTGTCTTACATCAACAGGACACTACATTTGCTGCTTTCAATCCTTTGTATACCATACCTTTAACCATAGAGGGAACTATTCAACAAATTCAGAGATGTAGCATTGTGTTAAAAACCTGATTTGTTTGAGGGCAAAATGGAACATGACTGACAGTGGTAACCACAAAAAAGGGGGGGTAAGAAAAAGTTGGTAAAGTTCAAAGAGGTGAGCCATTTTAGGCCAACAGAGATTGCACTTACCCCTCAAATCATATTGGGGGACTCTACTCCTGCTTCTTGGGGTTATTGACAGCGACGTAGTGATATAACACAACCAGCAGGAACAATGACACGCCAAGCATGTTGGCAAATATGGCCAGCTGCACGTCTGTCACCATTCTGCCAAGGATAAAGAGACACAATGGAGCAAGTGTAAGGCGGCTACTCATTTTAAGTAAAAGTATGTTTGGCAAACGGATGATGGATGTATAGATATTTTTGCACTTCCATTTAATATAAAGTAATTTTTACGGTAGTGTGTATCATCTCTGTTCATTTACCAAATTGTAATACAGGTTTTCAGATATCGGAATTTATTTTATGACCTCTCAGTCACTTGTTCACTTTAATTTCATTATGGTAGGAAATTACCAACTTGCGGAGTTTTTTTTAGGCAGGTAAGCCATCACAGTAAACGTTATATTATATAGTTTGTTATGACAAATTAATGTTCACAGTGATACGATGCGGACCTAAATACGTTTAAAATCTCTGCAAGTCAGTCATGTATGATTTGATTTGAAGTATTGTTAGGGCGAAGCATCTAAAACTGCTGGCATAGGCTTGTATATTTGATGCCATAAAGATATAGGGATAACTCGACATGTAGATACTACAGTGACTTTCTGACCACATAACGCCGACACTGCGCTAGTAGCTGCATTTTGCATATGAATTTCTGCCAAACCATGGTCAGTTTCGTGAGTTGACCATCAATTTGTGTAACGTTATGCTAGCTAGCTGGCTAGCTAGCTAGTAGAACCGACACTGGTTAAACTAAACAACATGGGGGACGCTACATATGAAGCTTCAACATAGTTAAAAAAAATGAAGCCATTACAATGTAGGCTAGCTACTGTTAATACTTACGTTATCCCTTAACTTGGGGTTTTATTGTCGGATCTAGCAATTCTTCAGCTGCTCAGCAGCAAACAAGCAAATCTGTCTTATTTCCGGCTAGAGAGGAAAGCCACGTCACGTTTGAGGGCGCTATAGAAATAGTATTAATAGAGCAGACCTCATGATTATTAACGAAAATAAAATACTTCAACAACCATTAACCTCATTCATTTTCTCAAGCGACACCATATCTATTTAAAACGGTTTAATTTTGGCCCATTCCAGGGAATGTCATGATGTTTTTGGTCATTCTTTTACCATTGTCATCCAAGCCAGGGGTGGTGGTAGCGAGCTACAGTTAGCTGAGTTTGCACTTCGTGGGTGTGGCCCAATTGGTTTCGACATCACCTCACCCGGCGTGAACGAGAGCGGCTGAGCTACATGGTACTTCGACTAGGCAGCTAGTGTTGTGGTTTTGCTGTTCCAAAGGAAGAGCTATTCATTTATCTCATCGTTGAGTCAGACTAAACTACCATGGCTCTTTACGAATGTGTCACTCAGGAGCAGCTTTCGGGCTTCGACAAATACAAGGTATGATTAATAGACTATAATAGCACGTTAGCAGCTAGCAAATGATTCGTGTGTGTGTGTGTGTGTGTGTGTGTGTGTGTGTGTGTGTGTGTGTGTGTGTGTGTGTGTGTGTGTGTGTGTGTGTGTGTGTGTGTGTGTGTGTGTGTGTGTGTGTGTGTGTGTGTGTGTGTGTGTGTGTGTGTGTGTGTGTGTGTGTGTGTGTGTCTCTCACACAACTAGCTTTCACGATCTGCAGGGTGCTTGCCTGGCAAATAAGAGTTCGTGAAAGTAGCCAGAGTTAGCTACAAATCATACCGGATGCTGGCAAACTTTTCCCTCAAAAATAAAGGCGTTAAAGTAGTCCACTACAGCTTGTCTTATATGTTGCTCATTAGTTATAACTATAATATGTTCTGATAAGTTTCATTTGCATCGTATCTTCTTTTTTTTTAGGTCGCCATAATGTTGTTGTTTATGGGGTTATTTTCAGTAACCATTGATTGAATAGCGTTCAAGTTTGGGTTCAGCAATTATAAAGCAACCTTGGAGCTGGAAAATATTTATTCAGTGTCTTGCTCAAGGACACTTCAGCAAAAGGGCACCCTTATGATGAGTTGCCTGAACCAAACCAAACCTTACATATAAGCATTATACACACTATGTAAAGTCTTGTGAATAAAGCAAAACAAAAACATAAATGTTTCAAATAGATTTGTATAGTGTCTGTCTGAAAGGTTTGTCAGGAACAATGTCGATAAATACTATTTATTTTGAAAGTGATGGCCGGAAGTTTTATTGTTTACCAAGCGATTGACATTGGCGCAGATGTGCTAATAGTTAGCTAAAGGCTCTTTCGCTCCGCTATTTTTTGGCACATAAGGCTCTACCTAGTGTTTTCACACATTTCCACTGATTGTTTTATTTTTGGGTAGAAGGCCAGGTCTTTAAAGTGCTATTATTTTGCTATTATTTTAATTACAGAAAAGACAGAAAAGCCAAGTAGCTGCTGTAATGGAGAAATAGGGGGGAAACCAGTCAACTTGAACCAGTAGACTGATGGGAAACACCCTCAACAGACGGGGACTGACAAGTGAAATCATTTTCTCCAGTTACCTTTTTTTTTTTTTTTTTTTTCTTAAGGTTAGAGAAGTACCACCTCTCTCTTTATGTCACACAAATCTTTTAGCTTTCACTTAATTGCCATAAAGATGATAAGACAATTCATCATGATAAGAGGACAACATTTTACTCGCCTGCTGTACATGTATTGGCTTATTAGTGTGACTTGTATCCCTGAAGTTTACAGCCACGCAACCCAAGTGATATGAAATAAGCTATATTTATTTATTTTCCTGGTTATGTTGTTTGTCCTTAAATGATTCAAGCAAAGGTCAGTCACTGAGGCTCACTCTCTAATAACTCCTCATTTGATTACTGCAGGAAACTACTGCCTTGAGCTGTTTATCACGAGAGTCCTTTTTCCAATAATTGCTTTTTTAGAAGGCTCACTCCATGTGTTGGCTGCTGTATCTCAAGCATTAGTAGGTGGAGGAGAGCGAGGATGACCAATGACAGAGAATGAAAGGATTGTGGTTCTCTTTGACATGGCATTTGTTTTCTTGAAAGGAGCACAAATGTGCCCAGAACAAGCATTTGAGTGGAAAGCACATGAGAGTGAAAGATCTGTCTGCTTCTCACATCCTTTGTCCCACTCACACAGACTGCAGTGCCACATCCCTTGGCGTGGGAGTTACTTGTGTCTCTGTCCATGCATATACTGTGTGTGCTTTTCATTTGTATAGTCATGTTTGTAGAAGATGAGGATGTGAATTATGGCTAAACTGTCTGTTTTTTTTCTCTTGTGAGAAGAGTGCAGTTAAAAGTCAATAATTAACCCCTTTTGTAATCCAAAATGCAGAATCCAATCCTCTTCCAAGTGAACCAGGAGTGAGAATGAGTTCTAAGTTTAAAAACTGAAATCAATCACAGAAAACAGCCCTCCATGATGACTGACATCAGAGAGGTAGCATTCACTCTTAAGTGGAAAGCGTCGCATAACAAAACACACAAAAAGCGGTCTTAGACACTTCTTAAATTGTATGAACTCCAGTGAAGTTGCATGACTCTGTAGCACTCACACTTGTTCTCCATGTCTGGATAAGATTACAAAGACTGCAAACAGGTTTATCTTGATCTGCATGATGTGAACCTGCCAAAATTATACTATAAACAAGTTACCTGAGGGGCTATATGGCCTTTGTGTATAAACGTTGGTTTACTTGTAATGAGAACAATCAAATAAAAAAAAAAATGCAACCAAAGTAGATGAACTCTTGGTGTATGATTATCACATCCTGACTGATTAAATTATATGTCTCTCTGCAGTACAGCGCAGTGGACTCGAATCCCCTGTCTGTCTACATCATGCACCCTTTCTGGAACTTTGTGGTGAAGGTGAGAAAGTTCAGCTATATCTGTGTGTGTGCGCGCTGCATCATTAATGAGGTTTCCAAGAATCTGCTGTGATATAGTAATAGCACAGCAACACACACTCCACCTTCTTCTTTGTGTCTGTCAGAACACATCACTCTGATTTTAAAGGTTTATTCTGGACTTTGGAGATTGTGAGAATGCAGTCATGTACCTGATAACATGCACAAACTGTTCATCTTTTAGATAAATAGGTCCATTTTCTTTATAAACAGCTTGTTCAAGCACTGACACATTTATTTACTCATCTGTATCAAGCTGACATTAAGTTTAAGAAATTCACATTCCCGTCACTAAAATCATTACTGCCTAAAAGATATATAACTGCCCACAATGTGTGACAAAAATAATTAGTCTCATTATGTAATCAATTTTACTAAAAACAGAAGACTGTATTTAAGAGCTAAGTGACATGTTAATTAACTGTTTTTCTTTTTTTCTTTGTCCACCTCCTTCTTAACAGTTTCTGCCAACATGGTTGGCTCCAAACCTCATTACATTCACAGGCTTTATGTTCCTTGTGTTGAACTTCCTTATGCTGGCCTTCTACGACTTTGACTTCAACGCCTCTGGTAGGTCCTCTTCACTACTTCTCTTCCTCCTGGCTGTGAATGTGGGAGTGTTGTTAAGTTTGTTTTCTCATAAAACTTACTATAAGCTGGTTGAATCCATGATATCAGTCTATCAGATGGAGAGAGAACCAGAGGCATGTTGTTTGTGAAAGGCAAAGTCCATCACTTACTGAAACATACTATGATGTGTAAGGGTGATCACTAACCCATCACATCCTACAAACATACACACACTAATCTACCAGTGTTAACAAAATCTCTACAACATAAACAAAGATTGACACAAAACTCTGAAAAGATACTGTGCTCTATCATGCCTTTGTCTCATATAACTACTTACTTTTTAAACACATGGGTACACATACAGACATGACTCTTACTCTGACCTTTACAATCACGATGAATGCTGGTCAAAATGATGTCACAACAATATTTGCTGTCAGTTGTCAGTCCTTACAAGAATAGCTAAACCAAATTATGTGTTAATGGTTCACCTAAATAAATGCTCTGTCGCTGTTTTCATTCCAGCTTGAACGTTCTATTTGGTTTTAGATTAGAGGAGTTTAATTTGGGGTAAGTCAGAAAAGTGAAGTTCAGTGGCCTAATTTAAAGTATACAAAACAATAAAACTGAGTGTACCCCTGTGCAATATCACTAAAATGGTAAATGATTCAAAATTGTGTTATTTTAAAATTACTGTATTATTTTTAACTTGAAGTGTAGGGTATTTGATGTTATGTATAATTAAAAACAAAGAGGTTAGATAAACTGCATTGAAAATATGGTCCCAATAGTACTACAATGCAACAAAAGTCAGTTTACCTGTGATCACTGTAAAAAAAAAAAAGTGATTACATCTGTGATTTCCAATTATGACTAATAGCCTGTTATAAAATAGTCCGTGAACACCAGAGCTTCTTCAGTTTTGGCTTGGGTTGTGTCTAGTGCAACATGGCTCCACGGGGTAAGGAAATGCTTTAACAAGTAAGACACCAGATTGTGAGACTTTACAAAGATGGATGAGCAGTAAGAAGATCATCAGTAGGCTACTAAACATAAGCTGAAACAAAGTTGCACTAGTGGCTAAGATGTACAAGAAGAGCCATACTACCAATAACGAAGGAACAGTGGCCGTCTAAAAATGACAGCATGCACAATTCGCTATTTATGCAACTTTGCATTGAAAAACAGACCGGTAAGTGCTTCTGACTTTGCATGAGCCTTATCTGTGGAAATTGGTGTTCAGTGACTGATCAGACAGTGAGCGCGACAGTGCATGAAGTCAACCTCTACGGATGGCCTCCAAGAAAAAAAACGTTGCTCACAAAACAGCAAAAAACTGCAAGATTAAACTTTGCCAATTATCGTGAAAAGAGGCCTGATGAATATTGGCAGCACATTCTTTGGTCAGATGAAACCAAAATAAATTTGGATCGGGTCAGATGTGTACTGTATGGCTTTCAGTTTTATACTGTGTCTCTGTGTGGTATAATGTATATTTACATTATTTTTGTCTCAGCTGCAGGACATGAACACGTGCCTAGTTGGGTCTGGGTTGCTGCAGGGATCTTCAACTTCTTGGCCTATACACTCGGTGAGTCCTTACCTCTGTAACCCCTTTGTGTTATTTTATCTCTCTCTGACTTTGTGAGAGGCTCAAGGGGAATTCTTCTAGTACGTGGGTCTCAGGAACTAACTCACAAGCATAAAACGATCAGGCTACTTTCATAATGGGTTGAGTTGAGTGACCCCCCCCCCCCCCGAGATGACCTACTTTGTGCTATCAAAATGTGGTTACTGTGTTAATGAGGGAGATACAGTCATATATAGTGGTTCTTACATCACGTAAATACAGATACCAGTATCAACAGGATGCCACATTATCAATCAGAAGAATCATCATTTGAAAATATGGCTGTGCAAGGAGCTTTTGTTTTAAAAATACTGAAATGAAAATATTGGACAGTTTCAATTTGAATAAATCTTTGAATGCGGAATATGATCATGAGACAGCATTCATACTGTAGCATCCTGAAACACCTTCAATTGACTGTCAACACACTTGACAATTGTACGCTATCAGTATTGGGTTAAATGTGGTGCGATCAATCATTTCAGTTGTTGTTTCCACCTGGCATTGCCATTTTCAGCAGTGTCTCACAAATATTAACTAAACGAAATATCAAATACTTTTTATGTTTATGTGTTTCTATATCAATGTTCACATAAACATGTAGTGTTGTCTTTGTTGTGTATAGATGGTGTGGATGGTAAACAGGCGCGTCGCACCAACTCCTCCACACCACTAGGGGAGCTTTTTGACCACGGCCTGGACAGCTGGGCCTGCATCTTCTTTGTGGCCACCGTATACTCCATATTTGGGCGTGGTGAGAGTGGTGTGGGTGTGGCCACACTGTATTACATCCTGTGGGTGGTGCTGTTCTCCTTCATCCTGTCTCACTGGGAGAAATACAACACTGGCATCTTGTTTCTGCCCTGGGGATACGACATCAGCCAAGTGGTAAAGACACACACAAATACTAAAATTCAATCACAGTAACATTAATATAGCAGCCTTCTAATGAATTGACATCTGGTGTCTCATCTCCGTCCAGACCATCTCCCTTGTTTACTTAGTCACTGCTGTCGTCGGTGTCGAAACATGGTACCAGCCAATCCTGTTGCACTTCCTCTATAGAGACCTTTTCACCTTTATGATCATTGGTGAGCTGTGATTGATCACTGAATACATTCATTCACTTTGACGAGGCAGCTACTGTAATGAATATTTTATGATTTCCAGCCTGTTCCTTCACTGTGACCTTACCCATGAGCCTCTACAATGTCATGAAGTAAGTTCAGTTTTCATTAGCATTTTATGATATTGTAGTATTTTTTTCACCCAGTGTTCAGAACTTTTTGCTCCA